>NW_019396992.1:104818-126166 GCF_000591075.1 Eurytemora carolleeae | reverse complement strand
TCTTTGTAAATAATAAATTGTAAGAAAAACCGACTCGACGAATATTATATTTACAAGTGTTTGCATCTACAGATTTTCCTTCATATACAATAATAGAGCAAGTTGTGTACACTGTACAGTGTACACTGTACAGTACTATATACAGGGTGTCCCACGAAACATGACATTTAATACATCGTTGTTTTTAGTTCAAAATCTTTTACTTTGAAATCAATTTTAATATAACATGACTCCCATAAAATACTTTTATTGATCTGTGGTATCAAACAACTTAACAAATTATGGAAAAAGACATTCTTAACTATTCACAAACTGTCATGTTTCGTGGGACACCCTGTACACAGTCCACGAAAATCGTTCCTACTAGGGAGTGTAATGCAAGGTACTAATGCAAGGAAAGTTAATTGCTGTTGTGTATTCTTTGCGTACATATTGAAACCAGTTCTCTCTGGGCGGTGTTTGTAAACAAGAATAGATGCATCAGTGTTCGTTTAGTATCCGAGGAGGATAAAAGCATTTAATTTTGATAATTTTGATAATTCACATAATAGTTTCCTATGACCAGAATATTTCATTGATTTTTTTAAAGTGGAAGATGGATCCCATGTCAGGCTGTGACATCTTTCTTGTGTTTGCATTAATGCCCAGAGACAGTACACTGAAGTACAAAATTTGCTTACACCTCTGAAATAACTTTCCTTGCATTATAACCTTGAAATGAATGAATGAATCAATAAGTTAAGCACGCAACCAACCAACTAATCAATCAATCAACCAATCAATCAACCAATCAATCAATCAATCACCAATCAATCTCCCGTAGCCATATCTTAAAGAATCTCGGCAACGACATTAACAATAACAAGCTGGTATAGTAACACGTGCCTTATCTCTAGTCCATCTATATCCTGGAGAACTTTGATGAAAACAGCAGACTGAAAATTAGGTTGAGGAGGTTTTATTAGACATAGAAGCAACTTATATCTGGGATTAATTAAAGTAAAGGGCAAGTTTCGAATTATCATTCAAAATCAAATAAAACAATTGAAATTTCATTGGAACTAGTTTGGAAATCAAGTTTTGCCTTGGAAACTAAGTTCTCCATATAAACATCAACCTACTCAATATAGAATCTTCAAACCAAAATAAAATAATTCCTGTGGTTCTACCGGGTTCCCTATTAAAATTGTTAGGCAAACCAAAATAAAATAATTCCTGTGGTTCTACCGGGTTCCCTATTAAAATTGTTAGGCAAATCGGCCCAGTAGTTCATAAGTTATAATCGTAAATATAAACACAAACATACTAATAGAGATTACTACTTTATAGATAAACGATTCAGAAATGAGTCGAATGTAAAAACCATAATTTTTATGGTCAATGCCCCACCACCCCCCTGAATATGCTTTCGTTACAGTAATAACCAGAAAACTGTAGAATATGAAGACGACATTTTAGAAATACTGAAGTGCATTTGATGATGTTAAAAGTCAAATAGCTTTATTTAGATTATTAAATCCCCTATTTAGTGAAATTGGTCTGTTTACACTGCACAATTGCCGTGCCTCATGTTCATTGTACTGTTTAAAGTCAAACTTGAGTCTAAAAGTCGACTTCCTATTCCAGAGTTTTCGGGTATCACTGCAAGTATGCCTAAAAGGGGCCCAAAAGGTTATAATGTGTGAAGTACACCTGCAGTATGTAAACTGTACAACAAAATGGCGGTTTTACACGTTTTTCGACTTAAATCCACTCTATACTAATTAATATATTCCCTTTGGCTTAAACCTAGACGTCTGAATCGCCGTTGCATTTTTATTACAAAGTCAAAAAGAGCGTTTTTTCTAAAACAATTTTTTCCCCATTAGTTTCTTGTATTCAAGGAACTAAATAAACTGAGAGTCAAGTTTTTTTCTATCTATCTATCTATCTATATATATATCTATCTATCTATCTATCTATCTATCTATCTATCTATCTATCTATCTATCTATCTATCAAGGTAATGATGAATTATTAATATATCTCTAAAGGATACAAGGTCTCAGTATTCTCTACTGTTCAGTTCGAAACTGGCATCCAAGTTCATCCTATATTATTCATCCATATTCATCTTAGGATATGCATCCATATTCATCTTAGGATATTCATCCATATTCATTCCTTTTTATATTTATCTTATAGTTATATGTTTATTAATTTCATATTTATTTAACCTAGAATATTCATTCATTTACAAATTTAATCATCTTAGAATATTCATTCATTTTCATAGTTATTCAACCTATAATATTCATTCATCTCCATATTTTTTTCATCTCAGAATATTCATTTATTTTCATATTTATTCATCCTTCTTAGAATATTCATTCATTTTCATATTTGTTCATCTCAGATTATTCATTCATTTTCATATTTTTTTAACATAAAATAATTATTTCTTTTTATATTCATTCATTCTAAAATATTCATTCATCTTCATATTCATTAACCTTAAAATATTTATTCATTTCCATATTTTTTAACCTAAAATACTTATTTCTTTTTATTTTCATACATCCTAGAATATTCATTCATTTTCATATTTATTTATCTTAAAATATTCATTCCTTTTCATAGTTATTGAATCTATAATATTCATTCATCTTCATATTTTTTCATCTTAGAATATTCATTTATTTTCATATTTATTCATCCGAGAATATTCGTTCATTTTCATATTCATTCATCTTAGAATATTCATTCATTTTCATATTTTTTTAACCTAAAATACTCATTTCTTTTTATATTCATTCAGTCTAAAATATTCATTCATCTTCATATTTATTAACCTAAAAATATTTATTCATTTTCATATTTTTTAACCTAAAATACTTATTTCTTTTTATTTTTACATCTTCCTTTCTGCGTAAGAAATGTTTAAAGTTTTAGTATAAATCTTATAAACCACTTTATGAGTCCATATATGTTTCTAATCATGACAATCATAAAATAACTCGATAATTTTAAGTAAAATTCTTATGCCACTACGTCAAAAAAAATGGCTAAAATTTTTGTTTACGCATGAAACCAAGATTTAAAAAAGCTGTGCTTAATGGTGGAGGCTCGTTTACTGTATAGTGGAGGCTTGGTCTGCATAGTGGGGGCCCGGTCTGCCCAGCAAATTTGGGAGGCTCGTGTCTGCAAAGCGGAGGCTCATGGCGTCCAGGGGTTCCCTCCCGCAAAGTACGGGCATAACTTAAAGGCAGCCAAGGAGAATTGAATAAATAGAAGGAGGGGGCGATAGGGTTTCCGTACACTTTGCTGTGACGTTTTTGGACTGCTGAAGAACTAGTTTGCGTAACAACAATAATAAAGATTGTAAACAATAACACAAATGATAAACAAACATCTGGCATTTCTGGCGTTAAATGAAGATTCACCGTATACTAACTCATGTTTGTTTACATTAGATCGACTGCCTTAGTTATTGTTGTTACGCAAAAAATAGTTCTTCAGCAGTCCAAAAACGTCACAGCAAAGTTTACGGAAACCCTATCGCCCCCTCCTTCTATTCAATTCTCCTTGAAGGCAACTATAGTGTAACAATGGGTGATTTTGTTGATCTTTTACGATCATTTTATTCATCTTAGAATATTCATTCATTTTCATTTTTATTCATCTTAGAATATTCATTCATTTTCATATTTGTTCATTCTAGAATATTCATTCATTTTCAAATTTATTCATCTTAGAATATTCATTCATTTTCATATTTGTTCATTCTAGAATATTCATTTATTTTCATATTTATTCATCTTAGAATATTCATTAATTTTCAAATTTATTCATCTTAGAATATTCATTCATTTTCATATTTGTTCATCTTAGAATATTCATTCATTTTCATATTTCATAATTTTCCACCTCTCTTTTTTCCTTTTGTTCTTCATTCGTCTAAATAGTTCTCCTTATTCTTTTTTTATCCCTTATTTGATTATTTTTCTAATTAGAAATCATTTTAACCAATTTTTGTTGATGATTTCTTTGGATATTTTGTAGATAGTTTATTAGGTAAAAAAGAAATTCTAGACGTTTAGACTTTATGAAAAAGTAAGATTATTGTGTCTAACTTAATTTTGCAGAGAATCTGAGAAAAATCAGCTAGAATTCTTTGTTCTTCTAAAAGCATGAAATACATAATAATAATGTGATCAATTTCAAAATTCAATGCAATTTTTTATTCTAATGTATAATTGCAAATTATGTAGAGGGTGCCCTAGTCTACAGATGAGGCATTTTTCTCTTGTTCGTTCATCGTTAGGGCCCATTTTGTTTTTATTTTTTAGTCGTCAGATAAAAATAAAAAATCGTTAATTTTCCTTCTATTTCTTCGTTTTTAACTGAACGTTTACTTAATAAAATTGTTCGTTCAGTTTAAGGTTATAAGGAAGGTTACGAACGAATTTTGAAAAATTTTCGTGAACGTTCGTCCGTCGCTCACGAAAAATTTCGGTCGTTTTCAAATCGGTTGAATTATGTTCATTTCTATGGTCTACTGATCTTAACAATTCTTGAATCTTAGTCATTTTTGAAACTGGTTTTATCTGCTAAAATATTTGACTTTGAGTAACAAAGATATAACACATTTTGTAATTTTCATAGAAACCTTCAATGCCCCAATCTAGTTCTATTATTTAAAGGGACTGTAAGCGTAATTTCAAGTGAGCTTCCATGCAAAGGTGGCAATGCAGCTGAGTCACAATGGTACCCTTAAAACATTTTTCTGATCAAGTATTAATCAAATATTATTGTTTCGAACTTTTGTAAAAACAGATTAAGTTTAATTGTGGTTTCTCTACAAAAGTACCTGTGCATTTCTAGTGCAGGAAAACACATAAATATTAACATAATTTAAATCTAAAGGAAAAACGACAATATCTTCTGCATTTTCGGTATTGTCGTGAATCGGATACTGCGTGGCGGCCGGCGGGTCGCTTAAAATAACACTTACAGTCCCTTTAAGGTACATCTAAAAGGGGGGTTTCTCAAATATCCGTGATTTTGGTAATTCAAAAATTGTTGTGAAAGTTTTCGATTTTTATTAGTTTTATAATTCATTTTCGCGTAAAAATTCGACATTTCGCAAAATACGAATTAAAACTTTTCGCGAAATTTTGCATTTTCTCGGAAAATTTTTCTTTCGCTGGAAACTCTACTTAGTACGTACAACATAAAGTGATTCAAATTTTAGTTTAATTTTAGATATTCAGATAAATCAATGTATGAACTTGTTTCTTTTCCGGAAGCATAAAACCATAGATTAATTAAAATAACAGGGTGTTTCACATGAGTTTCATGGTCGTCTTTACAATCTCATCATTAGTAGGTACTACTGTATTTGAAATTAGTACAAGAGCGCTCAAGCAATGTTCATGATCTGCATTTATTTCTGATTAGAATTCATCTAAATATACTTTTATCTTATTCATCTACATTCTCTTTAAAGGGACTGTAAGCGTAATTTCAAGTGATCTTCCAAGCAAAGAAGGCAAATGCTCGATTCACAATGGTATCCTATAAAGCGTTGTCTGATCAAGTATAAATTACTGGGCTTCTTCGGGCGCTTCGCACCCATCTTCTATTTCAATAGTGAACAGATTTTCTTTGTCTACATTGTAAAACAAAGCAAACAAAAATTTCGCGTGGGTTTTCAAAATGTTGCGCCCGATCGGTTCAGTCATTTTGACGTCTATTGGATACAAACAAACAGACAGACAAGCAAAATATATCTATAGATATATCAATGTTTTTGTTTCTTTAAACTGTTTATTTTTATTTGTAATTTATGAAGCAATGGAAAAACTTCCAGAAATAAGACGGGTTGAGTCAGGGAAACGACGATATCTTCCACAATTTTGATTAGATTAAGCTGTGTCAATGCTACCCTTGTAAATCAGACATTGTCCTCTTTGCACGGAGGATCACTTTGAATTACGCTTACAGTCCCTTTAATAAGGACATGAGAGCTGTTTGACATTTAGAAATAATGAAGGTTAATATCAATACTACTCATTCACTCACTTCACTAGATTCAAATCAAATATTTATATTATTTCACAAGAAACAATTCACGTGGAAATTCCAGGATTTTAAAAGGAATTACGAGATGTTAGCCGTTAGGTACTTTCCTAAAGGACTTTTCCCAAGGACAACTTACCTAGTAACAATTCCTAAAGTGGCAACTTCCCAAATATGTAATTTCCCAAGAGACAATTTCACAAATGTACATTTTTGGTTAGGTTAGCCCTTAGGCGCCGCTGGCTGCAATGAGGGGCCGTGCACTGCGGCTGGGATGGACTTGGGACCTGAGTGCTGCGGCTGGGATGGACTAGGGACCTGAGCGCTGCGGCTGGGATGGACTAGGGACCTGAGAGCTGCGGCTGGGATGGACTAGGGACCTGAGAGCTGCGGCTNAAACCAAAATGATCTGGGATGGACTAGGGACCTGAGAGCTGCGGCTAGAACAGACTTGGAAAGTTGCCGCTTGGGAAATTGCAAATTTGGAAAGTTGACACTTGGAACACCCTTGGGAATTTGCCGTTTGGGAAAATGCCTTTAAGTGAAAGTATCTAAAATTAAATGCAATACTTTTCAGGTTGATTTAAGGTCCTTTGCTACTGTCGACGAAACTTCATTAGCGATCCTTTATTTATGGTTGAAAGAACTAGTTATATACCAGATTCATGACAGTACCATTCAAACCTCTGTCTCAGTAGACATTTAGAGGTCACTATTACAGAGAACCGCAATTGGAAATTTTGATTTAAAAAAAAATGATATCTCCACCATATATTTGCCTAAACAAAGGATTTAGGGTACTGTCGTAAATCAGGTACGTAGCTTTTCAAATGGACGGTCCCATAAATCTAAATCGACACTCCTTTATCATTGATTAAAAATTATATTTTAAAAATGCTGCACTAGGTGGTCGACCAACCTCCATTCAAGCATTTGGGACACCCGACCAACCTGTGATATTTGTACTAGGTAGGTCATATTTGGGACACCCGACCAACCTGTTATAATGTACTAGGTAGGTCATATTTGGGACACCTGACCAACTTGTGATATTTGTACTAGGTAGGTCATATTTGGGACACCCGACCAACCTATTATATTTGTATTAGGTAGGTTATATTTGGGACACCTGACCAACCTGTTATATTTGTACTTGGTAGTTCATATTTGGGACACCCGGCCAACCTGTTATATTTGTACTAGGTAGGTTATATTTGGGACACCCGACCAACCTGTGATATGTGTACTAGGTAGGTCATATTTGGGACACCCGGCCAACCTGTTATATTTGTACTAGGTAGTTCATATTTGGGACACCTGACCAACCTGTGATATTTGTACTTATAGGTAGGTTATATTTGGGACACCTGACCAACTTGTGATATTTGTACTAGGTAGTTCATATTTGGGACACCCGACAAACCTGTGATATTTGTACTAGGTAGGTTATATTTGGGACACCCGACCAACCTATTATATTTGTACTAGGTAGGTCATATTTGGGACACCCGACCAACCTGTGATATGTGTACTAGGTAGGTCATATTTGGGACACCTGGCCAACTTGTGATATTTGTACTAGGTAGGTTATATTTGGGACACCCGACCAACCTATTATATTTGTACTAGGTAGGTCATATTTGGGACACCCGACCAACCTGTGATATGTGTACTAGGTAGGTCATATTTGGGACACCCGGCCAACCTGTGATATTTGTACTAGGTAGGTTATATTTGGGACACCCGACCAACCTATTATATTTGTACTAGGTAGGTCATATTTGGGACACCCGACCAACCTGTGATATTTGTACTAGGTAGGTTATATTTGGGACACCCGACCAACCTGTGATATTTGTACTAGGTAGGTTATATTTGGGACACCCGACCAACTTGTTGTATATGTACTTGGTAGGTTATATTTGGAACACCCGAAATGACTTAACAAAGAAAGTTAGAAGTTAGATGGAACCACTTTAGAAATAACGAATGATTTTAATTATTTTGTTATGCTGCACCTTTGTCTCTAAAAATGTAACTTATACTACTCCATGACTTTTTGTAAACTTTCAAACCCTAGTAATATTCATCATATTTTAAACGTTTTAATATCAATTAGGTGGGGATAATACCCGAAACAGTGAAAGCTAATCTCCTCCTAATTGCTATAACACATTTATACATTATAGTAAACCAAGAAATATACAGTACACATTACACAATATGCGTATTTTGGAATTGGGCGTTCCTGCGAATAGTTCCTTGTAGTAAACAATATGAAAATGGTTGCAGATTTTTTTACCTGAAACATTATAACTTTTTAAAGTATTTATAGCAATAACTATATCTTATCTTATCTTATCATACAATCGTCTCTGTACTGAAGTCTCATATTTTTGGGCAAACAATAAGAATAAATTTTGTTTATGATGTAATTTTAAAAAAACCTTTCGACATTTCGATGTTCGAATGGTTTAGTAAATTTTTAATTCATTACATTAACCAGTTTTTTTTTTCATCCAATGGTTTTATTTTCTCTTTTGCCATTTATTTAAAAAAAAATCTTGTTTTTTTATTTAAAAGACAATTTCTTTCAATTTCTAAATTTTAGCCAAATTTAATTCAGTGACCACAAAAATTAGAGAATTTATTCTGTAAAGTTTTCAAAATATTTTTACACCAGATCGTATTATTTCAATAATTCAGCTTTTTTTTGATAATTTGACTTAATTAAGTTTTTTATCATTTTACTGTCTTAATTGAAATCAAAGAAAGAATTATTTTTAAAATAAATTTTTATTCTTTCAATCTTAATAAAGTCGAGTTAAAGTCGATGTCCATTCTTTTAATTTCTAGTGATCCATAATTCTAAGCAAGGAATAACTCGATTAACTACGGTTAATTAATTTGATGTAAGGACCTTTGTATTAGCAGCATCAATGCAGTTATCCTAGTTATTCTATCTGAAAATTGATTAACTTTAATTATCGGTTTCTGTAACAGTGAGTTGCTGATTTTTGATGCATAGAGAATAATATTAACAATCATTGTGGCTGAAATAAATGGCAATAGGCCTGGTACCGTTCTTAGCCTTTTTATGATACTACAGTGATAACCAGAAAACTCTGGAATAAAAAGACGACTTAAATCTACTCAATTTGTGACTTAAAATTATCACTTAAATGTCGTCTTCCTATTTCAGAGTTTTCTGGTTTTTACTGTAATATAAAAGATTAACTTTTTTGTTGAAAGAAAATTGAAATCTGATGTTTTGTTGTAAAAATGGTTGAAAATCTGGATATATTGTGTAGAGATAAAGTTCAAGGTTTTGATTAATAAATAATTTAAACTTCTAGGATATATATATATCTATATTCTAGTACTATATATATATATATAAATCTATATTCTAGAACTATATATATATAGGAGGACCTGGTTAAACTACTAGGATATATATATATAAATCTATATTCTAGTACTATATATATGTATATAGGAGGCCCTGGTTCAGGAAAAATTACTCACTGTGAACATCTTACCAGGAACTTTACAGTCGCAATCAATCAACCAATTACTAAATTAAACAATTGATTTCATTTCTTATTCTTATAACATTAACAAGATTTAAAATACCAATCAAAAATGGTGTAGGACAAGGATGTAATGCAAGGATAGTTATTTCAGAAGTGTACACATCTTTTGTACTGCAGTGTACTGTCTCTGGGCGGTAATGTAAACACAAAACGGATGTCAAAGTCTGACATGGGATCCATCTTTCATATAAAAAAATCAATGAATTATTCTGGTCAAAGGAAACTATTATGTGAATTATCAAAATTATCAAAAGAACCTGTCAAATCATTCGTTCACCAAAACCATACTGCAGTCCTTCAATTATCATACAGGGAAATTTTCATCTTTCTAAACATCCCAACGAATGATTTGACAGGTTCTTTAATGCCTTTATCCTCCACGAATACTAAACGAACACTGATGCATCTATTATTGTTTCAAATTCCGCCCAAAGAGAACTGGTTTCAATATGTACGCAGAGTATACTCGACCGCAATTAACTTTCTTTGCATTACACACTTGGTGTAGGATATCTTTTTTCATTCTTTTCTGCTTAAAAGAAGTAACATTTATTTAAATATGTGCACATATCAACATTTTATAATGGAGTTTCTTAAATGCTGATAAAATTCTTGAATCTCTGAAAATTGATAAAAAACTAGGCCTAACAATGCAGCTACCCTGTGATTTTTCCTTAAATAAACATTCGAAATTACGTAAGGCTTTGACCGTCACATTTTTTCCCCTGACGAGTTTGTTCTCATATCTAATTTTAACCACAGCACTTAAATGTGTCTGTTCTAAAAGTTAACAAATATTCTTACATAAACTTTGTAGAGCCATTTATTCTGGACTATTTTTGGATAACCTTGATAATGAGACACAATTACGGCTGATTCTAAATAATCTAAAATAATAACTCTGTAATCTAAAACTTTTATTACTTTTTATACAACATTTTCTATATAAATGCTGCTCTATACTCTAGTTTTGCNTACTAAATATATAGATGCTGCTCTGAACAAACCTGAATAATAAATTAATCTATTGAAGACTTGAAAGTCGTTTTTGACCTTAGAAATAGTTCTTGGCATTCATTTGGCAACCTATTTATAGCCAATACTAATGCAAGGAAATTTTTTTCAGAGGTGTAAGCATATTTGTACTGCAGTGTACTGTCTGTGGGTGGAAAAGTAAACACAAGACGGTTGTCAGAGCCTGACATGGAATCCATTTTTACAAAAATAATCTATGAAATATTCTGGTCATAGGAAACTATTATGTGGATTATCAAAATTATCCAAATTAAATACTTCCTCGGATACTAGACTAACACTGATAAATCTATTCTTGTTTACAAATTCCACCCAAAGAGAACTGTTTTCAATATGTACGCAGAGTATACACGACCGCAATTAACTTTCCTTGCATAAGTACCTTGATTATAGCAATGTTTACTTATTTAGATTTATTTAGAACAGCCCTGTATGTTTTGTAAAAGAATTTTTAAACCTTTCACCTGAAGCAGTTGTAAATAATTGATTGTAAGCTGTGAGGTTATTGTAGAGATTTCCCTGGTTACCTTCATATAAACATGATGGAAATTCTTAATCTAATTATGAAAGAAACAGGTAAATTTTTTACAGGCCCATAATTCCCTAACGGAGGGACAATTAAGTAAAATAACCACCCGATCTGCAAAGTTTTATGAAAAAGTTCGCGTATTTTTATCTCAAAAGACGATAAAATTGTGTACAATTGCTTTCTCGGAAAAATGGGTTCCCTCGACCAAATTTATAATGTAAAATAGGTCATGAAAACCGCGGTTAGGTAAAATTCCCTTAACTTCCCTGTAAAATAGTTTTTTAATAATTATTAACAGACAAATATTTCATGGAACAGTTTAAACCAAAATGATGAAACTTGGCGGTTTCTATAGGTCGTGTTAATGTAAAGGTTCACTCCCATTAAATGACTGCTGCACACGGGAAATCAAAGAGGTTTAGAATTAATCCATTGGTCTGCATAAGATGGAGATCAAAACTTAATCCCGAGCTGCATACCACAAAAGTTCTGACATCGTAAAAATAATTACGGAAGATTAGTTATTTTCGTGTTGCAAAAATTAATTGAAAAATGTTGACTGTTTATTGGATTGGTAGTGTCTACATATATTACTATAGTAGAGTTTCCACCGGAAATCTGGTTTACAATTTAGGTCCGGAAATTATCAGCATTATTTACTTTAACATTTAACGTATATATATTGACGTTCTTTAATCAAAATAGTATGTTTGTGAATAACCCTTTAATTTTCTATTTTAGGTAGAAACCTAAGTAAAGAGTTACTTTGGCGGGGTCCAAAAATCTTATATAAGAAAACAATGGAATATGAAACGACATTATAGCAATACTTGTTAAATCACCAATGCAGTGAATTGGGTCTGTTTACATTGCACAATTGCTGTGTCTAATGCTCATTGGAGTTTTTGAAGAAATAAGTTGATTCTAAAAGTCGTCTTCCTATTTCAGAGTTTTCTGGTTATCACTGTAGGACTAAACCCTAAAGCACATCCTATCTTTTTTCTATTCCTAGATATCCAGGACCCAATGCTGATATATTTTCGATTCCTAGATATCCATGACACAATGCTAATATATTTTCTATTCCTAGGTATCCATGACCCAATGCTTATTCATAGATATCCGTGACACAATTCTAATATATTTTCTATTCGTAAATATCCGTGACACAATGCTAATATATTTTCTATTCCTAAATATCCATGACCCAATGCTTATTCATATATATCCGTGACACAATGCTAATATATTTTCTATTAATAGATATCCATGACCCAATGCTTATTCATATATATCCGTGACACAATGCTAATATATTTTCTATTAATAGATATCCATGACCCAATGCTTATTCATAGATATCCGTGACACAATGCTAATATATTTTCTATTCCTAGATATCCAGGACCCATTGCTAATATATTTTCTATTCCTAGATATTCGTGACCCCATGCTGATATCTACAAGTAAGGTGACCGCTACACTCATGTCTATTATTAACAGTCAAGCAACTACCCAAGGATTTTTAGTGTCAGGTAAAAATACCCTGCTTTCATCTAATTATTTATAGAATTTTGCTAAAATTAAAATTCAAGAAAAAATATTTTTAGAAAACATTATAATTTATAAAATTTATTTATTTTCAGGATATCCTCGAAGCATGAGAGATACTAAAGAATATCTTGAAACTGTAGGTCGACTAGATGGAGTGATATTACTCAACTGGACAGAGAAAACTCTTCAAACACAGGTAGATGCAATAGTCAAGACATCTAACCAGCTAGAGCGAGCTGTACAGTACAGTACCTGTACAGTACACCATACAGATTATACCAGGCAAAACGAGACAGTACACCAAATGAACCAGCACTTTTTACAGTAATTCTAGATGCCATGTGACCTTCATTTTCCAAAAATAGAAATTGCGAAGTAACGGAAAGATAGATTCCGTAAATTTCATAGCTTGGCCGGCTTACTAATACAACCAAACATTATACGTTGCGCTTGCAAGTTGCACCCTTATAGTCCCCATATATTCTATGCATTTGAAGCATACAAATATCACGCATCTCTGCCCCTTTAGTTAATGTAAATTCAGCCTATATGAAGCATAAAGTCTGACCGCGCCAACCTTATTGTACCGGCTAGTCCTATCCCTAGAACTAGGTACAGTACAAACTAGAACCGGAAAGGTTGACCCGGCTCGGAAATTCAAATGTACTACAGCTGCCCGTAATATGTGCCTCAAATATTGCATAATATAAAAATTTGAATATTCTCAAAGTTTGACTTGCTCAGAATAAATAAGCTTTATTAATGTAACAAATTATTTTCTTCTAACATAAGTTATATTATGTTTCATCAACAAACCCTTTGAAGAAGAAGCTGATTACTTGCCTCAAACTTAAATCTTCTATTTTTACAATCTGAAGTCGTAGACCTTACAAATGTCAAACAATGAATTTTGCAAGATCAAATAGTCAATCTATATAATAAAGCTCTTTGCTCATATACAGTGATAACCAGAAAACTATAAAATAGGAAGACGACTCTCAGGTTATAACTTTAAAATGAACATGAGACACAGAATTTGTGCAGTGTAAACAGACCCGTTCATTTAAATTAGTGATTTCATAAGTGTCTCGTAAAACTATTCACCTCTCCTTCATTTTTTTAACTTTCATCGTATCATACGCCGCATAAATCTAAAGTTTTCAGGGACCTGGACCAGACAGCCAGATATTGAGCTCTCCGGGTTTCCCGGCACTGTAATAATCATAGAATTCATCAATGTGTTTTTAACCCTTGTAAATGTATAATTATGTGCCTATGGCCTTACTGACGCGCAGCACGTACCGGCCGTCCCCATCCTATGTTACGTTTGTCCCCGTTTTCTATTTGATGGCGCGGTCAGACTTTTACCGTACCCGGCCTGGTAGATGCTTATTTGACCATCCCCGCTATAGCTTGGTGTGAAATCATTTTCTTTTATTTTAGATCGAGTATGGAGCTAAATTCGGTCAAGTTGTTTACGATGTTGCTAAACTAGAACTTGCTAATTTTAGGAAAACACTCAATCAAATACTTTTAATTGTTTTTAAACTTGCTAAATTGGTCATAACACACTGCAAAAATATCTTTTATTTGTTTCTGTAAAATAACAACGTGTATTCACTCTGTATAAACAGGTTTTTTAACCAATAGACGTGAGAAGCAATATAAACAGCAAATAAGTAGAAATATAGGGTTACCCACAAAGGCTGATACTTCTGCAGAGACGACTGTACGGTATTTATACTTTCCTTCTTCTTTATATTCACGGTTCAATGCAACTTTGATAAGTTGTTAAACAAGCCATTCAAAGATTATATGTAAGGAAGACGACTTAATTCCCCCTGAGGATCGTCATTTTCTACAAGTTTTAGGTCGTCTTTGCAGTCTCATCCTTTGTGAGTAATCCTGTATTAACCAATTGGTCAATAAGGTAAAACGCAGCGTTAATAATTTTTCTAACAGGGCAGTGGCCAGTGACTTTGTAAAGCTGTACATGTAAGAAATTAAAGATTCGAAATGCACCCCCCTCCCTCACTCCTAACTCTTAAATTATTATTAAATAATTAGTAAAATAAATCCAATATTATGAAGTTAAAATTAAAGATCTTTTGATTTTAATGATTTTATTAAACCATTATCTGCACGGTATCAATCTTACGGCAAGAAAAAAACTTTTTTTTTGATGGGTCTAGTGTACATCTAGTGTACATCTAGTGTACATCTAGTGTACATCTAGTGTACATCTAGTGTACATCTAGTGTACATCTAGTGTACATCNAAACAAGCAGCGGGATTTGGGACTAGCAAAAAGAGAAAATCCAGATCAACTAAAGAAATAAATTTGAAAGATTAAGTAAAATAAATCCATTATTATGAAGTTAAACTAAAAGTTCTTTTGATATAATTTTTATTAAACCATTATCATGGTATCAATCTTACGGCAAGAAAAAATCTTTTTTTTTTGATGGGTCTATTGTTCATCTATCTAAGCCTTGAATAAATTCGTTTTAATTTCAAGTGACCCGATTAATTTAAATCATTCACAAGGTACCAGTACAAACGTCGGGCCCACAAACGTCGGACGCTACAAACCTAAGACTTACAAACGTCGGACAGTACAAACGTCGGACCAGGACAAACGTCGGACTAAGGAAAAAAAATAATTTGAATTTTAATATTTTTTTTGTATTAAAAAGCTATTTCCGTTTATTGACTGGTCTAATAAAAAAGAAACTGAGTTCTTTGCCAATAACTCAAATATTCTCATCCCTACCTTTTCAACCTGGTAATGGTACTTTCAAGCTTAAATGGTTTTATCTTATAGATTTTATAGGTTGAAATATTAAAGATATAGACATTGAAAAATCAGAGTTTGTGAAAATTGAACTCAACTCCTTTTTGGTTTGTTGTTTTATACAGTGCTAACTTCGAAGGATGAGAATTTATTCAGTTGTCTTTGATTTTCATCACAATAAGTGAGTGATTTTTAATTTATTTCTTATAGCAATGGCATTTTTTTCATGTCTGACGTTTTTCCTTAAATATGTACCCGTCCGACGTTAGTACCAGTCCGACGTTTGTACCCGTCCGACGTTTGTACCAGTCCGACGTTTGTAAGTCCGACGTTTGTACTGTCCGACCTTTGTAGCATCCGACGTTTGTGGGTCCGATGTTTGTACTGGTACCATTCACAAGGAACCTATAGCTTGAAACTTTAATAATGTGGAAGATAACGTCTTTTTTTAAGCTTAAAAAGTTATTAATTCTGTTAATTTCTCCATGTGTCCAAGTCACTTTGTTGAGAAGCCATAAACAGAAATAATCTGTTTTTCAAAAAAGAACTTGATCAGAAAAGTTCTTAAGGATACTGTTGTGAATCAAACATGCTAGTGCTATTTCAATAAAAGGTCATATAAAATTATGCTTACAGTCCCTTCGAGTTGATAATATTTAAGAAAAAAATCAGATTAGTTGATTGAGTGATTTTAGACAGCATGTTCTTCCTGTAGCAGAATACTTTGATTATAAACATTTGTTATATGTGGTAAGTACAGTACAGTACAGTACATATATGTGGTAAGCACAGTACAGTACAGTACATATATGTGGTAAGCACAGTACAGTACAGTACATATATGTGGTAAGCACAGTACAGTACAGTACATATTTGTGGTAAGTACTGTAAAATACAGTACAGTACGGTACAGTACAGTACAATGCAGTACAGTACATATATGTGGTAAGAATAAGAAACTCTTTTTAAAATCAAATTATTTTTTTTTTAATTTATAAAAAAATATATTTTAGATTCCTGGCGAGCGAAAACCTGAAAATGTTTATACAGGAAAGGGTTTAAACAATAGAATTGATATGTTTTAAAAGCTAAATACATAGATTAATAACAATATATACAGATAGAACACTAGATGTCGTCTTTTCAAGATTTTAGTTTTTTCTTCTTCACAAAAACCCTGAGGCAGAAGCCCAAAGGAGTTCCGCGCAGGCAGCGTTAAATTACAAAAAAGAGAGAGAGAGCATACGCATACCTCCTTTTGGCCTCTGTCTCATGGTTATTGTGAACTAAAAGACGACATCTAGTGTTCTGTCTGTATTGTTATCTATGGCTAAATATAAGTCGAAACTGTTGTGTTGTGATCAAGCATTGCAAATCTCCATGTTATGCAGACGGATAAATGTGATTCTTTAATTGATGGATCAAGAATTGACCCGGAAATTTAATAGTGCCCACATTGAATATCGAGATTAAGCATTCAAGATTAGTAATATCCACAAAAAAGTTTCCACGTCAGATATTTTTAAAGAATCCCTGGAACCAGTTGGAAGCATTTTTTTCTCAATTTGCCCAATAAGGGACCGAGCGCTGCGGGCTGGCAAGTGAAAAAATAAATTGAAAAAGAAAACATTTTTTAACTCTATTTTGTCAGATTTTGTTTCTGTGTTCAAAAAGATTCTTTCATCAAATCATAAGGTTTGTCACAAAATAATTTTATTTTTCAAGATGCTTTTATATTTATGATCACACAATTAGGCCAATTAATTAATCATATTCTTTTCTAACAGTTTCAAAATGAAAACTTTCTAGAAAACCAGATGTTTGATTATTCTCTAATGTTATAATATCCTTTTTAACATTAAAAGTATTATTATTTTTATCATTATCATTATTACCATCAACATGATTATCAATATCAGTATTATTTATATAAAAGCGACAATATCTTTAAGATGATTGATCAGAAAGGGGATGAATTGCCATCTTTGATGAAAGGGTGATTTGAAAATTAGTTCCCTTCAAATCAAAAGTTTAAAATTGACATTTTGTTTTGAAAACTAATACGATAAAATTATCCCGTGATAAGTTAAAAACAACTTATTGAGCCTTTACAAATTACCAAGTGATAAAGGAAGAATGTATGAAACAGACTTTGCAGAGTGGTGGTACAGTTTCCTTACCTCCTGTTGTACATGATCCACCTAGACCTGTACATAAACATTGTATATGGATTGTAGGTAATATACTTTTATTCTGTACATGATCCACCTAGACCTGTACAGCGTACATGATAAAACTGATGTACAGTGTAGATGACCGTCCTCCGCATATGTACATTGTACATACATTTTCGTGCTATAAGAGTGATATTTATGAAAATAAAAATAAAAATAGTGAAAGGTAGTGTATGCCTAATTTCTAGTGACTGTTAATGCAAACATAGCAATGCACGATTCACAACGGTACCTTTAATAGCTTTGTCTGATTAAGTATGAATTAGATATCAATGTTCATAATTTTAGAAAACAGTATATTTTCAATTGTGGCTTCTCCACAAAAGTGACTTGCGCAATTCTAGAATAAAGACAATATCTTCCACATTATCCCAAGGGTACTGTTGTGAATCGGGCATTCTCATCTTTGCATAGAGTCTCTTTAAAAATTCTCTTTAAAAAGCCTTTTGATGTCAACAATTTCTTTGCTTTTATCAATCTCATTATAATTAATTACACCTTTTCCTGAATATATCACACACATTATCTCTGTTAATTAGGATACTTTTCCTGAATATACCACACACATTATCTCTGTTAATTAGGATACTTTTCCTGAATATATCACACACATTATTTCTGTTAATTAGGATATTTTCCTGAATATATCACACACATTATTTCTGTTAATTAGGATACTTTTCGACTTACATCACAAAGTGTATATAAATAAATATTGATGGGTTCCGAACTTTTTTTCTTTCCCCTCTGTTTAAAATTTAAAAATCAAGAATTACAGGGACTGTATGCTTAATTTCAAGTGACCCTCCATACAAAGATGACAATACTAAAGTCAACTATGTGGTATATACTTGGTCCTGTTATAGTAAATAATCTGTAAATTATTCAGGAGGACCGGGGAGTGACAAGCTTGCTAGAGTGAATAAGATACAAGAAGATCATCCAGCTTGGAGAGTTTTACACACAGGTAACATACAGGGTTACCCATAAAGAATGAGAATTGAAAGACGACCTCAACTCTTTAAATTTGACTATTCTGAGGTTAAATTAAGTCTTCTGCCTTGAATAAAGCCTGGTTATGGCTTAATCAATGATCAGGCAAAAAGAAACAAGCTTACAGTTGCAGGGAATCATAAATATACGGAAACAGGTAGCATAAATATATGGAAACAGGTAGCATAAATATATGGAAACAGGTAGCATAAATATATGGAAACAGGTAGCATAAATATATGTAAACAGGTAGCATAAATATATGTAAACAGGTAGCATAAATATATGTAAACAGGTAGCATAAATATATGGAAACAGGTAGTATAAATATATGGAAACAGGTAGTATAAATATATGTAAACAGGTAGCATAAATATATGGAAACAGGTAGTATAAATATATGGAAACAGGTAGCATAAATTCTATACAATCGTCTCTGAAGTCTCTGTCTCTGAAGTAACCCTGTATATACAAGAGTTACCAGCTTGGAGAGTTTTTTTTTACATAGGTAACATAGATACAAGAGTTAATTACAAACAAGCAACATATGTAAGAGTCATCATGTGTACGCTCTTGTGATAGAGTGTGACTAAAATCATTTATCTTGAAAATCTTTCATTTTTTCTTTCTTTATTTTATCAAACAAAGAAATAAGTTTTGTCAACAAATCTTTAATCAAAACTCAGATTGAAAAATCTTAAGATGTTATTTCAGGGTTAAAGGAAATAAAATTAAAGTGAACCCAAAGGAGAAAGTCAAGAATAAAAAACTGTTTATTTTTAAATATACATTTGATGTTTGAGTGTGAGTGGGCACTGTGCTGACTAAAAGGGTTTCTGCAAAACAAATAGTCAATTGCTTTCTCGGAAAAATGGGTTCCCTCGACCAAATTTAAAATGTAAAATAGGTCATGAGAACCTCGTTAAAGTAAATTTCTCTTAACTGCCCTGTAAAATAGTTGTTAGTAATTATTAACAGACAAATATTTAGTGGAATAGTTTAACAATCAGACCTTAAAGATGCCATCCCAGGGACCATACATGAGGCCGATACTTTTGAGTGGAGTATCGTTATTTTTGGACGCTTGATCTCGATATCCAATGTTGGCACTTTTAGATTTGAGGATAAAGACTTGTTCCATCAATTATTAAACCTAAAATCTGTTCTTACTAAACATAAATTATGATATCTGACCTGAGCTGGGAACTTAAGAATGGATAACCTTTAATCACAACTAATTAATCTGAATATCCACTGTAGAAACTTTTCATTTTAGCCTTTAATCCACTCTTTTCTCTCTTTTTGGATATCCCTACATTGTTTTCTCCAATGACAGTGTAGAAATATAGTTCGTAAATTGTATTGACCAATGACAGCCTTGAAAATAAATTAATTAATCCGTGAAGAAAAATATTTAATAATACGTTTGAGATTCTGTTTTAACCAATTCTAACTAATGTATTAATAAAGAAATGGATGAGAAGTTAAGTGAAGGCCCTTCCAGTCAAAAAAACGAATAAATCTGGCGTTCCTAGAATCAAATTTGTTGATCTAAATATTTAATCTCTAGAATAACTTAATTTCGAGATTATGTTAGTCCTGAGATTAGCAAAAAGAGAGGATTAAGCGTTAATCCTGATATCCAACATTCTAAAGTTTCCAGCTCTGTTCAGATAAATGTTCACTCCCATGCATTTGAACGACTGCTGCACACGGGAAATCAAAGAGGTTTAGAATTAATCCATTGGTCTGCATAAGATGGCGATCAAAACTTAACCCCGAACTGCATACCACAAAAGTTCTGACAACGTAAAATAATTCAGGAAGATTAGTTTTATTTTGTGTTGCAAAAGTTAAATGAAAAATGATGACTGTTTATTGGATTGGTAGTGTCTACATATATTACTATAGTAGAGTTCCACCGGAATTCCGGTTTACAATTTAGGTCCGGAAATTATCAACATTATTTACTTTAGCATTTAACGTATATATATTGACGTTTTTAAATCAAAATGGTATGTTGTATCAACATTTAATTTTCCTATCTCGGTAGATTCTAAGTAAAGAATCATTTTGGCCGGGTCCAAAAATCTTATACCAGAAAACAATGAAATATGAAGACGACATTATAGCAATACTTGTTAAATCACCAATGTAGTGAAATGGGTCTGTTTACACTGCACAATTGCTGTGTCTCATGCTCATTGGACTTCTTAAAGTAATAATTTGGTTCTAAAAGTCGTCTTCCTATTTTAGAGTTTTCTGGTTATCACTATAGGACTAAACCCTAAAGTACATTCTATCTATTTTCTATTCCTAGATATCTGTGACCCAATGCTGATATATTTTCTATTCCTAGATATCTTTGACCCAATGCTGATATATTTTCTATTCCTAGATATCTGTGACCCAATGCTGATATATTTTCTATTCCTAGATATCCGTGACCCAATGCTGATATATTTTCTATTCCTAGATATCCGTGACCCAATGCTAATATATTTTCTATTCCTAGATATTCGTGACCCAATGCTGATATATTTTCTATTCCTA
>NW_019396992.1:87003-104754 GCF_000591075.1 Eurytemora carolleeae | reverse complement strand
AAACATGGGAATTCAGTGACGAATTCGATATCGTCTTTTTAAATAATTCTTTGATTTAGTATAGTGATACCTACTGAGAAAGATGTAATCTGTAAGAGTTTCGTCTGCTATGTTCACATTTGGTTTGTTTATGTTTTGACTGCATACGGTTGTTGATCTTGCGGAGATATTATTGACAAATCTTTACAGTCTTTTAAACTCTAGCTGCAGACATAATAATATTATGGGTATTAGGTATTACAATGCTAATTCATAACAAAGACGGTATCCAAGTCGTCACTGAATTCCTATTATTTTTGGGACACCCTGTACCAGGCAAAGACAGGACACCAAATGAACCAGCACTTTTTTACAGAAATTCTGGTGTCCTGTGACCTTCATTTTTCAAAAATAGAAATTACGGAAAGATAGATTCCGAAAATTTCATAGCTTGACTAATACAACCAGTCATTATCCGTTGCGCTTGCAAGTTGCACCCCTATAGTCACCATATATTCTATGCATTTGAAGCATACAAATATCACGCATCTCTGCCCCTTTAGTAAAAGTAAATTCAGCCTATATTAAGCATAAAGTCTGACCGCGTCAACCTTGTTGCATCGGTTAGTCCTGTCCATAGAACTAGGTACAGTACAAACTAGAACCAGAAAGGTTGACCCGGCTCGGAAATTCAAATGTACTACAGCTGTCCGTGATATGTGCCTCAAATATTGCATAATATAAAAATTTGAATATTCTCAAAGTTTGACTTGCTCAGAATAAATAAGCTTTATTAATGTAACAAATTATTGAAAGGTATAAACTATTCGAAGAAAGGTATAAACTATTCGAAGAAAGGTATAAACTATTCGAAGAAAGGTATAAACTATTCGAAGAAAGGTATAAACTATTTGTCAAAAATGAAAACTATATTTTTTTTCTTGATATATTTTTGAAGCATCCAGTAAACCAGAGTTGTAAAATTGTTCTGGCCTTAAAAAAAAATTATTTATTAATTTATGATTAAGCTCTAACCTCTCACCTCTAAAAATTGATGCATACTAAAAAAACCTTTTTTTGAAGAATTTTTTTTGATTTGATAGATTTGGTGTAAAACCTACGTTGGTTCTCATAGACTGCAGTGAAATGGAACTTGGACGAAACCTTGGCCGACGCAAGGGTGGAGGTGGAGATAGTCTTGAAGCATCCAGGTGGTTTAAGTGAAGAATTGATTTTGAAAACAACAAACTCAAATTTATTAATCCCTTTGCAACCCGAGGTCGAATTTAAAGAATTTTATCCCCGGCTTAAATTTAAGCCGCGGCTCAAATATAGTTGGATCCACTTAAAATTGTATTCAATGTTTCAAGATTTAAGCCGGTGCTTAGTTGAAACCGGTTTTTGGTAGATTAAAGCCGCGGCACAAATTCATTAAATTCGGACACTGATGTCGTAGACGATATTTCAAACTATGAATTGGATCAAATAGTCTAAGTTTTAAATATAAAAGATGTTCACCATCAGGTCAACCACCGTTGAAAAGATAGGAGTGGACAAATTTGAGTTTGTGGCAAATACTCAGTTTCTTAATAATCAAAATCTATAATTTATTCAAATTCAATTTTAACAAACGAATAATGAGACTTCAAAGACGACTTTTACGGATTTAAGGAGTCTCTCTTGCTACATTCATGGTTCATGGTTTTTCAAATATTCAAATATTGAAAGTCTATATGTGTAACTGCCCAAATTCAACCCTCATAGCACTGTGATTTTAAGCTCTCAAGCTCTCAAGCAAAAATGAGAATTTTGCCAATTACTTCTTAAAAACCAAAGCTAACAACCAGTGTTTTAAATGTACATGTAAAGGGCTACAGAAAACCATTTATAAGTTAGAGCGTTAAGATTAAAGCCCAAGGCGTTTACAGTGAGCATTGAACAATTATTTACCGTTTTCAACATTTTACGATTTTTACCGTCCATAACCTTTCCTGAATCCTGGGGTAATGTGAGTTGCCGAAAAAAAATTTAGGCCAGATCGGTGCACCCGTTTTGATATATAATTGTTGAAAACAAACAGATAGACAGTCAAGTAATATATGTACATATAACATATGATACATGTATCAATGCTCTTAACTTTTTTTTCGGCGCGGGGGGAGTCAACGCTGAAAAATATTTGTCTTTTGAGCATAGATATATAAATATATATAGATATATAAATATGATTGATTTTCAATATATTTTGATTGTATATTTACGGGATAAAGTTTCAATGCAATATTATATTACGACGATATGAAAAAAATTACTTATGTTAAAACGTCATATTTTCAATTGGAAACAAATCCATTTTTCTAGAAACAAAAATATAAAACAGTGTTAAAAAACATTGATCTATCGAAATAACAAACATTCTATTCGACATTATGGACAGAATGTTTAAATTTCTAACAATATTTTTGTAATTTTTATCAAACTGTTTGCAATTCCGAAAAGTTTTTATGATTAGATAATAAGAACAAAACTTTAGGGTCATGCACCCCTGACCCTTTAATAAAGTAAATTCAACCTAAAGTCTGGCCGCGTCAACCTTTTAAAACCGGCTAGTCCTATCAAGTGTCTGCTTTATTTACCCAATGTCCGGGCGATACAGTACAAACTAGGACCGGAGAGGTTTACCTGGCTCGGCTGCCCGTAGGGTTTCTCTAACATTGTGTTTGTTTCAGAAGACGGCTCGAGATCTATAGAGAATTAACTTTACCTTTACTAAAGGTACATTATTAAAGGATTTATTATTATTTTTTTTATGAATTTCGCTTTTTAAAATTCTTTAAAGATTGTTTAATTATTCCCATGTTTGTATCTAACTCATTTTACTGAATTTACATTGGGTTGAATGATACTAAATGGAAATGGTAATTTCATTTTCATGGTGTTGGAACAGTTCATAGAAAGAAATCTTTCTATCTATGAGATGTCCCATCTATAAAATGTCAGATTTATGAAATGTCCCATCTATAGAATGTCTGATTTATGAAATGTCCCATCTATAAAATGTCTGATTTATGAAATGTCCCATCTATAAAATGTCTGATTTATGAAATGTCCCATCTATAAAATGTCTGATTTATGAAATGTCCCATCTATAAAATGTCTTATTTATGAAATGTCCCATCTATAAAATGTTCGATTTATAAAATGGTCCATCTATTATATGAATCTATTTTTATGAAATGTCCCAACAGTGCCAACACCATTTTAATCTCTAATCGACGTTTTTTGCAAAGAGAATTTAATATCAACCATTCTACAAATAGAGCTGTTCTTCAAATGGAGCTGTTCTTCAAATGGAGCTATTCTTCAAATGGAGCTGTTTTTCAATTGGAGCTTTTCTTCAAAAGCAGCTGTTTTTCAAATGGAGCTGTTCTTTAAATGGAGCTGTTCTTCTAATGGAGCTTTTCTTCAAATGGAGCTGTTTTTTAATTGAAGCTGTTCTTCAAAAGGAGCTGTTTTTAAAATGGAGCTGTTCTTCAAATGAAGCTGTTCTTCAAATGATTCTGTTCTTCTAATGGCGCTGTTCTTCAAATGAAGCTGTTCTTCTAATGGAGCTGTTCTTCAAATGGATATGTTCTTCTAATGGAGCTGTTCTTCAAATGTAGCTGTTCTTCAAATGGAGCTGTTCTTCAAATGGAGCTGTTCTTCAAATGGAGCTATTCTTCAAATGGAGCTGTATTTCAATTGGAGCTGTTCTTCAAAAGGAGCTGTTCTTCAAATGGAGCTGTTCTTCAAGTAGAGCTGTTCTTCAAATGGAACTGTTCTTCAAATGGAGCTGTTCTTCTAATGGAGCTGTTCTTCAAGTGGAGCTGATCTTCAAATGGAGCTGTTCTTCAAGTGGAGCTGTTCTTCAAATGGAGCTGTTCTTCAAATGGAGCTGTTCTTCAAATGGAGCTGTTCTTCAAGTGGAGCTGTTCTTCAAATGGAGCTGTTCTTCAAATGGAGCTCTTCTTTAAATTAAAGAAATAAAAAAAATACTGTTGGGCTTCTGCATGATCAGAAAACGTTCAGCGTTATATTTAAAAAAAATATCAATTTGATAAAGTTGTTAAATTTTTTTTGTAATTTTAGACTTTTGACGAGGAAGGAAGACTGAGAGTTGTCGATGGGGATTCAGATTCAAATCAGGTAAACATATCAAAGGATTCAGATTCAAATCAGACATGTCAAAGGATTCAGATTCAAATTAGGTAAACATGTCAAAGGATTCATATTCAAGCCAGGTAAACATGTCAAAGGATTCAGATTCAAATCAGGTAAACATGTCAAAGGATTCAGATTCAAATCAAGATCAAATCAAATCAAGAATCTATAAATAAAGGTAAAAAGTAACTTTTAAGAGAATTTGAGGTCCAACATATTTCTCAACGCAAAACAAAAAAGTAAAAGATAAAAATCTTAACAAATTTTCTTGCAGGTGCTGAGTGATTTAAACCGTGTACTCAGTACAGAGATGTCCAGTCTACTTCTGGAAAGTGTACTCAAACAGGATACAGGTATAGTACACTGTACTCAAACAGGATACAGGTATAGTACATTGTACGTAAAAAGGATACGGACATAGTACTTTGTACTTAAACAGTATACAGGTATAGTACATAGTACTTAAACAGGATCCAAATACAGTACACTGTATTTAAACAGAATACAGGTATAGTACACTGTACTTAAACAGTATAAAGGTATAGTATACTGTACTTTAACAGGATACAGGTACAGTACACTGTTATTAAACATGATCTATATATAGTATACTGTACTTGAACAGGATACAGGTATAGTACACTGTACTTAAACAGAATACAGGTATAATACATTGTACTTAAACAGGATCCAAATATAGTACACTGTACTTAAACAGAATACAGGTATAGTACACTGTACTTAAACAGTATAAAGGTATAGTATACTGTACTTAAACAGTATACAGGTACAGTACATTGTACTTGAACAGGATCCAGGTATAGCACATCGTACTTAAACAGGATATAGGTATAGTACACTGCACTTAAATAGGATAAAGGTATAGTACAGCCACTGTACTTAAAAAAGCAGGTATAGTTTATTTTACTAATTGCAGTCTTAGCCATTTCTCACAGATTGGTATACAAATAGTCAAGTGTGATTAGTGTATTCGATATTTTGAAAACTGTATAACGTCAATAGGTCGTACATAAAGTTAGAAGTTTTTCTAACAGTGTATTTAATACATGTATTTTAAACAGTGTACAGTCATACTAATATTAATAATTGCAAACTTTGAATTTCTTTATTTGAAAAATTGCTCTTTTTAAAAAATGGTTCCAGGTTGTCATAAGCATCACAATTTGTCAAAAACTGCATTCAGCTGAAAAATAAAATATTGTTATCACTTGAACACTATTTCATAGGTTAAAGAAGTTTAACATTTTCACACTTAAAATGAAAGGGTTCAAAACAATGTTATCTTCAACCACTGCAAATTAAGTCTATTTTTATTTGTTCCGAGAAACGTAATTGTGTTCTTACTTTGGAAAAGGTTTCTTACAATGCGTATCAAAATGACAGACAATTCTTCGTCAAAAAAGTAATTTTTTCTCTTCGAGAAACCCTGGTCCTCATAAATATTCCTACGAATATATTAAACTAGAAGGAGATTGTACATTTGGCGTACCGTCCTGCTTTTGTTTTATATTGTCTGTATGTGTACTGTACAGTTTTCTCTAGCAGGTAAAAAGTCGGTCCGGTATTTAAAATGAACAGGAGTTTTCAGTGCCTAAAAGTATTATAATGCCGATGCTCAATTTTGAAGTTTTACTTCTTTTGACCATGCTAATTACATAAGTCAAAATATCTCAGATTGTTCAAAAGATCGATTTGAACAAGGTTATAATGCAAGGAAAGTTATTTTCAGTTGCGTATACTCTGCGTACAAATTGAAACCAGTTCTCTCTGGGCGGAATTTGTAAACAAGAATAGATGCATCAGTGTTCGTTTAGTATCCGAGTAGGTTAAAAGCATTAAGTTTTGATAATTTTGATAATTCACATAATAGTTTCCTATGACTAGAATATTTCATTCATTTTTTATGTGAAAGATGGATCCCATGTCAGGCTTCGACATCCTTCTTGTGTTTACATTACCGCCCAGAGACAGTACACTGCAGTACAAAAGATGCGTACACCTCGGAAATAACTTTCCTTGCATTATAACCTTGAATTTAAATTTGAACTTCATTTATTAAAATGCTCATACTTTGTGGGTAACCATATTAATAATGCAGTTTTATATAAAAAGATATGACTAATTTTTTTTTGTTTTTCAGTGGTAATTATTTAGGCCAAAAAAATCCAAAATTTAAAACAAAAAATTATTTATTTTATTTTAGGTAAATATCAAATATTAGCGAAAGGGCAGAAAATTCAAAAGAAGGAAAACAAAGGTAGCAACTGCCCACCACCCAGCCAGATATTTTTTAATTTTAATTTTTTATTATTCATGTTCTTAATGTGTGCGTCCACATGCTGCACAAGGAATGAGGAAGGACGCACATACAAAAGTAAGAGAGAAATGTTCTCAGTTAAAATAGAGAAAAGAATGGATATGAATTTGTGTAAGATATAACTCTGTGAGTTTTCAATCTAGAAATAACAATTAATTTTAAATGAAAATTGTTTAGCAGATTAAATTGCCCATCTTTCACTTAAATTTTAAGTTCTGGCACTATCTTCTCTTTGCCGAATACAGCAAAAACAAACAAATCGCGAATTTAGATTTATTTTTCGCGCATTTTAAATTTGTTGTAGTTGTGAGCTTCCATATCCTTCCCTGGGGTCATATGAGGTCTATGGGTACCACACAAAATTTGGGCCCGATCGGTTCGGCCGTTTTGACGTTTATTGGATGCAAACGGACAGACGAACTGACAAAGTATATATAAAGATGGTAACGTTTATAGTACTATCGATATGAAAGCTTGATCAGTAGGCTGAAAAGTGGATGGGCACGGTAGGCGTCACTTTTCTGTAAAAATATAAAATTTATCTAGGACAGACCCAATATATTTTGATGTCATAAGCATCTGTCATTATATTTTGATGTTTTGTTTGTTTCAAATTCACCCGGACAGGCCAATCAATGAGAAAAAAAGGATACAACAAAAGAAATTTTAAATTTCAGATCTTGGTAAAACTGAGGATCTTATTGATGAGCTTGAACGTGAGATTGATCAGGAGAATGAAGCACTGGAGAAAGAGATTGCGGAAACATATGAAGAGGTGACACAGTTTGACCAATAAAACTATGAAAAAGGAAGACGACATTTAAGCAAGGTTATGTAAAGAAATTGATTTTTTGTCGCAAATTCAAGCGTTCTAATCCTTTTATCTTTGCGACCTAGTAGTGTAAATCTTCAATATTTCAAACTTAGGTTAATTGATTAACAGAACTCATAGTTTGAAATATAAAGATTTGAAAATCAGAGTTTGTGGCCAAAACTCAATTCTTATGATGTTGTTTTAAAGCTATCTACTAGATTGCTTGTAATCCAAATGTTGAAGTGGGTTTGCATGATTGCTGCATTTCATGTTCATTAAACATTTAATATCAAAACTTGAGTCAAACAGTCGTCTTCCTTTTCCACTGAGGATTTTTGGGTCTTACTGTATGTATCACGAGCTTAAAGGAAGTGTTAACCTGCAGAAAAAAAACAGAAATCATTTTTGTGAAATTATTATTACCAGACTTTTGGGGCGCTTCGCGCCATCTTCTATTTCAATTATGAACATTTTCTCTTTGTATACATTGTAAAACAAAAACAAAAAATTTCGCGGATTTATAAAAATTTTCGTGGATTTTCAAAATTTTGTTAGAGGCAAATTTTTTGAAAATTCGATCATCCATAAACCTTCCCTGGGGTCACGTGACTTCCCACAATAAATTTGGGCCCAATCGGTTCAGCCGTTTTGACGTTAAACAGACAAGCAAAGCATAAAAGAGATAAATGACTAATTAATCATTAAACCCCGGTTGTCTATTAAATTAACCATTTCTTGTCACAAACTCTAATTTTTAAATCTCTTTAAGTTTGCAACCCGAAGTCGCAGACCATCTATATTTCAAACTCTTAGATTCTCTGAGATCCGTGAGTCTAAGTTTGATAAATCAAAATAAAGAGAGATCGTAGAAAGCATGATTTATAAGATTACTTGGAAGAAGAAAATATTTATCTCATTTATAAAAATGTTCTCTGTCTATTAAATGTCAATCTATGAAATGACGTGTGTCTATAAAATGTCCTGTCTATAAAATGTCCTGTCTATAAAATGTCCTGCCTATAAAATGTCCTGCCTATGAAATGTACTGTCTATAAAATGTCCGTCTATGAAATGTCCTGCCTTTAAAATGTCCTGCCTATAAAATGACCTGCCTATGCAATGTCCTGTCCATTAAATGTCCATCTATGAAATGTCCTGTCTATAAAATGTCCATCTATGAAATGTCCTGTCTATAAAATGTCCTGACTGTGAAATGTTCTGTCTTTGAAATGCTTTCTATGAAATGTCCTGTCAATGAAATGTCCTGTCAATGAAATGTCCTGCCTATGAAATGTCCTGTCTATCCTGCCTATGAAATGTCCTGTCTATGAAATGTCCTGTCTTTGAAATGCTTTCTATGAAATGTCCTGTCAATGAAATGTCCTGTCAATGAAATGTCCTGCCTATGAAATGTCCTGTCTATCCTGCCTATGAAATGTCCTGTCTATGAAATGTCCTTCCTATGAAATATCTTATCTATGAAATATCATATCTACGAAATGTCCTTCCTATGAAATATCTTATCTATGAAATATCATATCTATGAAATGTCCTTCCTATGAAATATCTCATCTATGAAATATCCTATCTATGAAATGTCCTATCTACGAAATGTCCTTCCTATGAAATATCTTATCTATGAAATATCATATCTATGAAATGTCCTTCCTATGAAATATCTTATCTATGAAATATCATATCTATGAAATGTCCTATCTACGAAATGTCCTTCCTATGAAATATCTCATCTATGAAATATCCTATCTACGAAATGTCCTTCCTATGAAATATCTCATCTATGAAATGTCCTATCTATAAAATTTCCCAACACCAAACACTGACATACCCCTGACATATGCCGACGATCTACTTGAATATCCTCGTTTTAATTTAGTATCTGAAATCCATAAAATGGTAATATAAATTAGTAATGCTTTCAAATTGGTATTTGTAAAAATGTTTTTAAAAACAATGACATTTAAGATCATCAGAAGCGTTGTCGAAAGAAAAACATCAACAATTGTTATATTTTCAAAAAATATTACTAAAAGGACTGTCAATGAAAATTTTGAGTAACCGGCCTCCACCTGAAGAGAAGACAGTCCGATTCACAGTTAAACTTTACCTGTTAAACCTTCTTCGGGGAGAGAGTGATTAAGATATCCTTAGGCCGAATTTAAAGAATTTGAGCGGCGGCCTAAATTTAAGCTGCAGCTCAAATATGGTTGGTTTCACTTAAAATTGTATTCAGTGTTTCAAGATTTAAGCCGGCGCTCAATTGAAACCGGTTTTTGGCGGATTTAAGACGCGGCTCAAATTAATTAAATTCGGACACTGTTTTCTTCTCTAACTGGAAAATAAGATTGTCCGAATTTAACAGTTTCCCAGAGAGAAAAACGGCAATATAAACAAGATAAACAGTGAGAGACCCATAAAACTGTGGAATAGGAAGACGACAATAACGCAATGTTGTGTGTTTTTAATAATGTTGTTTAAAAGCAATAAGTTACGCGTGTGCCGCGTTGAGTTATTGTGAACGAAAAATACCTAAATCTTGAAAATACGACATCTAGTGTTCTATCTGTATTCGAATTAGGCCAAATCTGCAAAGCTTTCTTTTTTATACGTATATATTTTTTACTGCACATTGATGTTTTTTAATTGCAACTTGAGGCTCCAAGTCGTCTCCCTATTCCACAGTTTTATGTGTCTCACTCTGGTCTGCTAGAAAAGGGCATGCAAATAAATATTTAGATTTCACATATATTTAAATCTAATTAGTGAACAAAATCTTTTCAGGTTGAGGTCACACTTGAAAGTCCGACACGGGGAGAAGATGAACCTGAACCTGGACCTGAACCTGAACCGGAACCGGAACTGGAACCAGAACCTGAACCGGTTTCAGATCCATCCAATGAAGCTGAAACAGAACCAAAAATGAACGGAAACACAAACATTATTCCCGATGAGTAAAGTAACACCAATTTGGGAAAATAAAAGAAATGAAATATGAGCCAGGGAGCGGAAACATCAAAATATCCTAACTTTGAACCAATGAGAGACTAGTTAATCTACCCTTTAGGAGAAAGAATCTGACACACAAATTTGGAATTGAGTCTTTGTCACAAACTCTGATTTTCAAATCCCTGCCGTAGACACTAGATATTTCAAACTATGAACCCTGTTAGATTAAATATTCAAAGTTTGAAATATCAAAGGTCTTCATTTATCAGGTTTCAAGGATATGGATGCGAAAACTATGTTTATGGCAAAGACTCAATTCTTTTTGAGTTTTTCATGTCAACTAATTCCTTCAAAATTTAGGTTTTTTGACAATGTTTGTTATTTACCTAGCTATCCATGTTTACCTATCCTACGGGTTATTAAATAGTTTTAAAAAAATCTTATTTAGCCATTGTGGAACTTAAAACCTCATGTTATATGTATCAAATGAATCCTGATTTTTTTCTTTATAACACAGCACTCTCAGTTCAACTACCTTACCTAGCCAGTCACTCCCTTTAAGGGTAGAACTTACTCGCGCATATATTTAAGACTGGAGAATTCGTTAAAGTGACTGTATACGTAAATTTAAGTGACCCACCATACAAAGATTACAATGCCCGATTTACAACGGTTCTATTGAAAGCTATATCTGATCAAGTTTAAATTATAAATCAATCTTTTTGTGTCTTTAAACTGTTTATTTTCGTTTGCGGTTTTTCTTCTAAAGTAACTTGTCCAGAAGCAATGGAGAAACTCACAGAAATAAAGACTATTCGTGGAAGAAAAACAACGGTATCTTCCACAGTTTTGATCAGAATAAGGTTTCAAGGGTACCTTTGTAAATCGGGCATTGCCATCTTTGCATGGAGGGTCATTTAAGCAATTAGGCTTACAACCCCTTTAAATATTTCATAACTGAAATGTTTTTAAACAACAAAACTTGGAAGATTGATTCAATATTATTTATCAATAGATCGATATTTGGTTTGCGTGCAACACTGTACACAATTTTCTAATGTACAGAATGGTTCTAATGTACAGAAACGTTATAATTTACAAAATGGTTCTAATGTACAGAATGGTTCACAAATGTACAGAATGGTTCTAATGTACAGAATAGTTCTAATGTACAGAATGGTTCTAATTTACAGATTGGTTCTAATGACCAGAATAGTTCTAATGTACAGAATATTCATAATGTATAGAATGTTACAAATTTACAGAATTTTTCAAATGTACAGAATGTTTCTAACGTACAAAATAGTTCTAATGTACAGAATAATGTATAGAATGCTTGTAATGAACAGAATATTTCTAATGAATAGAATAGTCCTATTGTACAGAATAGTTTTATGTACATAATTGTTTATGTAAAAAAATTTTAAAGAAAAAAATCATATATTTATGTACAAAATAGGTGTACAGCAAAAAAAATATTTATAGCCTAGCACAATATTTATTTAAAATACATATTTATAATTTTAAATGTTTAGAACTTTTAAAGATATTTAATATAAATTTACCCAAATAAATGTTAGCATATTCATATAAATATATAATTTCATGTTTTCGTTTAATCATTTTCTAGTTTTTACTTATTAAAGGGAGTGACCGGCATTGTATGGTAGTTGAATTGAGAATGTAGTATTGAGAATGTAGCTATCGATGTAGAATCGATTTTTTTAAAATAATAAATAACGACAAAAAATGTAACAAAATTTCTACAGTAAACTTATTTGTTGTTAAGGAACAGGTTGAGAAAATAAAAATTAACTCTTATCATCTCATATTCATATAAATATATAATTTCATTTTCTAGTTTTTACTTATTAAAGGGAGTGACTGGCATTGTATGGTAGTTGAATTGAGAATGTAGTATTGAGAATGTAGCTATCGATGTAGAATCGATTTTTTTAAAATAATAAATAACGACGACAAAAAATGTAACAAAATTTCTACAGTAAACTTATTTGTTGTTAAGGAACAGGTTGAGAAAATAAAAATTAACCCTTATCATCGAAAATAAGTAATCTTGTTCCGGCATTAGTTTCTGTAATCTCTCATTGTTCCAAACATTTTCTGTAAATTTTCTTTTCTGAAATTTTTATTGAAAAGACGATGAAATGGAAACAATTGGAAACATCAAAATGGTTTACTGTCATCGTCGTTAATTAATAATTTTTAAAAAATCGATTCTCAAAACGTAACCACCCAAATGGATGATTTTGAGCGTCGACTTTGCGCTCAAACTCAGTAATTATACATCATTAAAACGTTTTCTATGTTTCAAATGATTCCTAAGAAATTTCTCCTCAATACTACATTCTCAGTTCAACTACCATACATTGCCATAGATAAATAAATAAACATAGATAGCTTATGTACGCAAAATCAACAAGAATTGTACAGTCCGCGAACTTTTACTTCTAGGGGTCAAAGAGTACTTCAATGATAAGAGAGGTGGTTTGGTGTTTTAATGGATTTCATAATTATTAAACCACTCAGGAGTGAATTTTATTTTGAGAATATAAAATTATTTCACTGAGCAATATATCATTGACGAGAACTGAAGAAGGATATGAGAAGGACTAAACTAACTTAAATTTCTCTCTACAGAACTCATGTACACCACAAGTACTCAATGACATAAGAACAGCCAATGTTCACAACCGACCTAGTTAATCTATATAATAGGGAGATCTTTAAAACATCTCTGTACATTAATATCTTTTAAGATGAAAAATGTCGTCTTATGCGCAATCAATCTTTATCTATGTACATTGCCGGTCACTCCCTTTAAAGTGAGTGCAGTAAACCTAATTTTGCATGCAAAGATGGCAATGCCTTATTTACAACGGTACCTTTGAAAGCTTTGCCTGATCAATTATGAATTATATATCAATGTTTTCTCTAAATTGTTCATTTTCATTTGCGGGTTCCCTGCAAAAGAAACTAGCGTATTTCTTGCTTATAAGACCGTGGACACCATAATGAAAAGCATACTTCAAAGAAATATAATTCTTCTAGGAGTATAGTTAGATGTCACTGTAAAGAAAATAAGTTTTTGCTACAAATTTAATATTTTCTAATCCAGAGATGGAATTTAAAGAATTTGAGCCTCGGTTTAAATCCGCCAAAACCCGGTTTAAATTAAGCACCGGCTTAAATCTTGAAACATTTGATACAATTTTAAGTGGAACCAACCATATTTAAACCGGGGCTTAAATTTAAACCGCCGCTCAAATTCTTTAAATTCGGCCACTGATGTCTTTTCTATCTCATGTTAAAAACCTATTGTATTTCAAACCTATATGATCTGACATAAATCATAATTCATAATTTGGGTTGCAAAGATTTTGGGATTAGAAAATCAGAGTTTGTCGCAAAGACTCAATTTGTTTACAGTTATTTCTGATTTTTGAGTTAGGGATTAAAAAATCTATGAGCCCTTAATTGATGAAAAATTTAAAGATAAGAATCAAAAATAAGAAAAATAAGGGTAGGAGGTTCTACCCCCCCCCCCCCCCCCCCCCCCACCTCAACTAAGCTTTCGATGTGTTCTGCAGTAATCTGCAGTACTTTGACCAAAGATATATTAACGTATAGTGGAGAGTGCCCCCGCCAGTACATGGACATGAGTGTAAAAAAAATGCATTAGGATTAAATCTAAGTAAAATTAAAATATGTTTCACAATTATATTTATTTTTCAGTATTTGAAATATACCTCACATGCATCTAAATGTGCCGGCTCTCGCTCAAATAATCTTTCAGTTTCCAAAACACTTCTTTTAAACTGCATTTCAATATAAACTTACTTAATGGTTCTGAAATGCACGATTTTAAACCCAGCGAAACATCAAATTGAAAATCAGTGTAAATATTTCAAAACTCTGTAAAAATAATGGAGTTCTCACTTTTGAAAATACACAAAAAAATATTATATTTTCGAAATTATAATTATTTTGATGCTTTTCTCAACGCTCATATTGATATCTAATACCAGGGAAGGAATGAATGAGGATTGTACAGAAACTTAATCCTTTATAAAACGAACTAAATGTTATTTGATAACATACATTTGTTAAGAAGCAATATGTTAATCAGATTGGACCCGAGCCCCCCCCCTCCCCATCAGCCTCATAAGTTTGAATAGGTATTTAAAGGGACAGACTGGCTGTGAAATGTAATTAAACTGAGTATGCAGTGTTGTGGACAAGATTCATTTGAGAAATATAAAACTTTTTAAAGAAATATATTTACTGAGTTTGAGCGCAAAGTCAACGTTCAAAATCGTACTTTTGGGTGGATACGTTTTCAGAATTGTTTTTTTTAATTGTTAAATAACGACGAGAAAATTGACGCATCGAAAATAAGTAATCTTATTCATTTATTAGTTTCTATATTCTCTAATATTCAAAAATATTTTCTGTAATTTTTATTGAAAAGACGACATTTGAAGAATTTGTAGAAATCTGCGCACAAATTCATAGAAAATTATAAATTGAATATAATGATGAAAACGAAATAATTGATTCTAGCATTGATTTATGATCAATTTCTTTTGAGAAATATGTCCCTAAACATTTCATTAGTTTACTGTATAATTTTTACTTTATTTTTCGTCGTCGTTATTTAACATAAAAAAAACCGACTCTGAAAATGTACACACCCAAATTCATATTTTGACCGTCGACTTTGCACTCAAGCTTAGTAATTACACATCGTGGAAATGTTATATATGTCTCAAATGAATCCTAAAGAATTTGTCCACAAGACTGCATACTCAGTTTAACTACCTTACACAGACCGTCACTTTAAAACTTCGAAGAACCTGTCCTCAGAATTTCTTGAGGGGTGAGAAGCCGACTCGTTCAACTAAACCTACCGCCGTCGGTTCAACTAAACCTACCGCCGCCGGTTCAAGTCCTGAATCACCGATTCCTGAGGATTTAGGTAATTAATGGAGAGTTAATCGGTGATACAGGATTTGAACCAGAGGTAAAGGTCAAATTCAGTAAAAGATTTAAAAGGGTACTGTTGTGAATTAAGCATTTTTAAAATTGATAGCCGTCTAAAATTAAGTTGACAATCCGTTTAACTCTGTTCTTCTTCTCAACTCCCACTGTCACCAGGTTCTCCTCTACTCCTACTGTCTCCAGGTTCTCCTCTACTCCTACTGTCTCCATGTTCTCCTCTACTCCTACTGTCTCTGGGTCCTCCTTTACCCCTACTGTCTCTAGGTTCTCCTCTTCCCCTACTGTCTCCAGGTTCTCCTCTACCCCTACTGTCTCCAGGTTCTCCTCTACTCCTAGTGTCTCCAGGTTCTCCTCTACTCCTACTGTCAACAGGTTCTCCTCTACTCCTACTGTCTCCAGGTCCTCCTCTACTCCTAATGTCTCCGGGTCCTCCTCTACTCCTACTGTCTCCGGGTCCTCCTCTACTCCTAGTGTCCCCACTGATCTCTCTCAAATCTGTATCTCGAGCTGCGGAGTTCAGTTTCATCAAAAACACGGTGGATAAAACATCGCACAGATTTTCATGTTGAATTAAACTTTATATTAAAATATTTCATGTTTTCAATCATCTATATATTAAAACAAGACATTCGTATATATGTTGCCTATAGCGGCCAAACGGCTGGATCGATTGGGCTGAAATTTTTTGTGGACACTCATGGGTCGCCTGGGGGTGACATAGGCTAAAAAAGTAAAATAAGAATTTTAAAATTTTTTATTTTATTTTTTCAAATTTTTTTTTCATTTCACGGGTGACGCCTGGCTCTTCAGCTAGTAACTATTAAAATGAAAACTTTTGGATCAACGACATCCTACATATATACATTTTCCTTAATTTTATAGATTGGAGTCCATAAAATTACATTACAGAGAGTATTTGGTGACTTCCTCCTCCTCCTTAAAGGGACTGTCGTTGTAATTTAAAGGGACTACCGTTGTAATTTAAAGGGACTACCGTTGTAATTTAAAGGGACTACCGTTGTAATTTAAAGGGAGTACCGTTGTAATTTAAAGGGACTACCGTTGTAATTTAAAGGGACTACCGTTGTAATTTAAAGGGACTACCGTTGTAATTTAAAGGGACTACCGTTGTAATTTAAAGGGAGTACCGCTGTAATTTAAAGGGACTACCATTGTAATTTAAATGGACTATTGCTGTAATTTAAAGGGACTACCGTTGTAATTTAAAGGGACTACCGTTGTAATTTAAAGGGACTACCGTTTTAATTTAAAGGGACTGTAGCTGTAATTTAAAAGGACTGTCGCTGTAATTTAAAGGGTCTGTAGCTGTAATTTAAAAGGACTGTCGTTGTAATTTAAAGGGACTGTCGTTGTAATTTAAAGGGACTGTGGTTGTAATATAAAGGGACTACCGTTGTAATTAAAAGGGACTGTAACTGTAATTTAAAGGGACTACCGTTGTAATTAAAAGGGACTGTAGCTGTAATTTAAAGGGACTACCGTTGTAATTAAAAGGGACTGTAGCTGTAATTTAAAGGGACTACCGTTCTAATATTAAGGGACTGTCGTTGTAATTTAATAGGACAGTTGTTGTAATATTACGGGATTATCATTGTAATTTAAGAAACTACCATTGTAATTTCAGGGGACTACCATTGTAATTTAAGGGGACTGTCATTGTAGAAGATGCTCACAGATAGAGCACAAGATAAAAGTTTAAAAAGAAGATGTGCACGAAACGCCCTAAAGGTCTAGCTTTATATATATTTTACTCCTACTTTTTGTCTTCACGTGTACACCTCAATTTTTGTTTGTTTTTATCTTATTTTTGTTCTTCTTTTATATACAAGCCTTCTTTACTTAATTGCTTATAATACACTTTCCCCTTACATTAAACTAAATTAAATCGTAGGTAATAATGAGATCATGTTTTTAATTATAACTACTCTGACTGAAGAGTATTGAAAGGAGGTATTACGAGATCACAAAGTCACACTAGTGATGTCGCTGAAAGCGGCAGCTTTTTCTTCTGTATAGTTTACCAGAATGGCCCCTGTGTAACTTTAACAAAGATCTAAACACTCCTGTAGAGTTACTCCCCTGTGCATCACAATAAATACCCCTGTCTAACCATGAACACCCCTGTATAGTTACCCCCCCCTGGTTTACAAGAAATGCCCCTATGTTAGCTTGATAAAGGTCTGAACACCCCTGTAGATTTACACTCCTGGTTTACAAGAAATGCCCCTGTGTTAGCTTGACAAAGGTCTAAACATCCCTGTACTCTGTAGGGTTACCCCCCCCCCTGGTTTACAAACAGCCCCTGTGCAGTGTAAGCTTGACAAAGGTCTAAACACCCCTGTAGAGTTACCCCCACCCCCTGGTTTACAAGAAATGCCCCTGTGTAAGCTTGACAAAGGTCTGTTCCGGCATTAGT
>NW_019396992.1:76853-86967 GCF_000591075.1 Eurytemora carolleeae | reverse complement strand
GTCTAAGCACCCTTGTAGAGTTCCCCCCCCCCTGGTTTACAAGAAATGCCCCTATGTAAGCTTGACAAAGGTCTAAACACCCCTGTAGAGTTACCCCCCGCCCTGGTTTACAAGAAATGCCCCTGTGTAAGCTTGACAAAGGTCTATTAAATGGTTCGATATTCAATAAAAATCCACCCACACTGCACACAGTTCACTTGATCACATAAATGCGCACAGATATATCTCTGGGCACAGCTCTTAAACATATTTTACACTCCTTAAAACTTATTAGATAAGAATCCAATAACATTTAGCAATTGCGAATACTTTATTCGTAATTTCTAATAGAATGTTAGAGGATGTTATAGAATGTTAAAAAATGGTAACGAAATTGAGCTTTAGCCACCAACACTTATTTTTTAATCCCTCAATGTCGTAGATCTTAGATATCTTAAACTACGAATTATTAAAACAAATAGTCTAAGCTTGAGGTTGCAAAGTTGGATGATTTAGAAATTTGAGTTTGTGGCAAAGATTTAATTACTTTATAAAAATGTGTGAGATGGTCCTAACTTTCGGTTCATGATTTCGTTTAATAATGTTATGTTTGATAGATCGATATTGCAAACATAAAGATATTAGAATATAACAAAAATATTACAAAAATTCAATAACAGAATACTAAATCTTTCATGAGAGGTATAGTAATTAATGTTCAATTTAATATTATATTGGTATTATATATAATAGTTTAATTAGTTTTTAATAGTTTTCAAGTCAATTCGAGGCTAATGTTAAAAATGTACCCTGGTCAACATGCTGATTTATAAAAGAAAATTCGAGTTTTACAAGTACAGATAAAAAAATGGTGTTGTGATAGTTTTCTATATCGTCAAAGATGAAAATTTTTAGAAATTATGGAAGGTAAAACCAAAGAACTCAAAGAAGTTAGTAGTAGGTTTTTACTTCACTTATAAGTTCTATTTCGATGGGGGTAGAATTAATTGTTTTAATATTATCAATTTTCATCTGTATTTTATTAGGAGTTATTTACTTTTCTTATACATGCATCCTCAATAGAAAATGATCAAAGCTTGGAACTTTAGAACAGATAATCTTTAATCCCAACTACTTAATCCGAATATCCATTCTGGAAACTTTTAATTTTAAACAATCTCAAGAAATAATAATTGTCTTAAAACATTTTTTTAAAGTGAATATTTGCAAATTACCATTTTTTCATCTTATAATCTGAGTTCGTTTCCCTTATGTCCATTTGACAGCCCAAATTTTTATTTTGAATAATCTTTTTAATTCGTTTATTTTCTTGTGATTTTTAACAAAAATTCCTTTTATTTTTTTTTACCGATTTTGAATGTTTTTATATCGTTAGAACTGACGAGGGTCAACCCAGACCGAAATATATTTTCAATAAATGTGGAACTATCATCTACTTTTTTACTCTACAGAGGTTTGGTCCATCACCATCACCGAATTTTAAAGAAACTTTTAATTTTAGTCCTAAATCCACTCTTTTTCTCACTCTTTTCGATATCTGTTTTTTTTCGATATTTGTTTTTTCAATGAGAGTGCAGGAATATAGTCGTAAATTAAGTGAAGACCCTTCCTCCAGTCAAGAAAACGAACAAATCTGGCGTTCCTAGAATCAAATTTGTTGATCTAAATATTTAATCTCGAGACTAACATAATCTCGAGATTATGATAACTCGAGATTGGCTAAAAGAGAGGATTGCCAAATTGTATTCTCGGTAATTTTGCTTTAATCACATTATGCGAACTTTAATTGCATTGCATACAACCAAGGAAGGAGGGGAAAATTGGAAGAAATCCCGTAATGTCGTCGCTGAAGTCTTATCTTTTAGGAATAACCCTGTATTCGGACTCTGCTCAGAAACTAGCTCCGAAATTAAAAACCAGGGATTCGTTCTCCTATACAGGGTGTCCCACGAAACTTGACTATTGGTGAATAGTTTTGAATGTCTTCTTCCATAAACTGTATTGGATATTAAACACTTTTTAAAGTTTATTTCGTTGATAAAATCTTTTACTCACATATTTTTTAACTTCGAAATCAGTTTCACTATAATATGACTGCCGTGTACTATTTTGCTCTTTGGTATCAATTATTATGGAAATTATGGAAACTGTCATGTTACGTGGGACACCCTGTATCAGCTGTCTTAAAAAATTCGACTTTTGTTTACAAAGTTTTTTTTTGATATTTTTGACCTAAAACTAGATTTTGAGCTGTCCCAATAATTCACAAGAAAAGTGTAAAGAACCTCTATCCCCCTTACCTTTCATATACTTTCATTGGTCTAGCTGAACAACTTTAAGAAATCGTATGTTTTTGTAAAATCTAAATAGCACTGCAGTCTGCAAGTATACTTCAAAAAGACAAAAACTGTTGAAAAAAACTACAAGTTTAAAAATCATTCAAACATTTTTATTTGCTATTTAGATACAAAGTTTAATTCCAATGTTTCGTTATTTTATATCCCCCCGGGACTGCAAACGTAATTTAAAGTGACTCTCTGTGCAAATAAAGCCATGTCTGATTCATAAAGGTACCCTTGAATTACCTTTACATGATTAATAATATTGACAGAAGTGTCTAGATTTAAAAGTGTTTAATTCCTACAAGTTATCCTGCACTAAAAATCGTAAGTCACTTTTGTAATTGCAAATGATCAGTTTTCAAAATTATAAATAATGATATCTAATTCATACTACTGTACATCGGACATGAGAGTAACTTGAAATTACGCTTACAGTCCCTTTAAACGCCCCTGCTTAGAGATCTAAATAATCTGTATTACATATCCTTATTTTTTAAATACGTTTTTCTATTCAAAGGATTTTAAAAATAAATTCATATTTGTATTTGTACACATAAAACCATGAGAGGAAATAGAAACTTAATATACAGGGTGTCCCAATAAACATGGGAATTCAGTGACGAATTGGATATCGTCTTTGTTATGAATTAGCATTGCAATATTTAATTTCAAAAGCCATAAGATTATTATGTCTGCTAGAGATTATTTAATGAAAACGGTAATGAGTGTCTACAATGTCTCTGCAAGATGAACAGTGAAGACGGACAAGTTTACTCTGTTTGTATATATACTGCAATTTTCTTGTTTAACTAAGTACAATCGTATGCAGTCAAAACATAAACAAACAAATTGTAAACAGCAGACGAAAATCTTACGGATTACAGCTTTCTCAGAAGGTATCACTATACTAAATCAGAGAATATTTAAAAAGACGATATCGAATTCGTCACTGAATTCCCATTTTTATTGGGACACTCTGTATGTAAACGTAATTTCAAGTGACCCTCCATTGCTAGAGTGCCGCGTCCAGTTCCCAAGTGACCCTCCATTGCTAGAGTGCCGCGTCCAGTTCACAAGTGTTCCCTTAAAAGCTTTGTCTCGTCAAGTATGAATTAGATATTCAGGTTTTGTTTTTCAAAACTGATTATTTTTAGTTGTGGTTTCTATACAAAAGTGACTTACCATTTCTTGCTTCAGAAACCATAGAGAAATTAATAGTTTTAAAGTTCGAAGAGTACTCAAAATATGTTCTTTTCCTTTTTATCTTCTATTTTCTACAACATGAATTCTATTGGTGGTCAATAAAATCCAACATGGCAGAAATTATTTCAGATAAATGGATAAAATGTCAAAACAATTTACAAATCAATCAATCAATCTCACTTCAAATCACCATCAGGTATCTGTTTTTTTTTGTACCAAGAAGTTATCTCGGTTTGTCTGTCCGATCATAACTTATGAACCTCTGCCTGCACCGATTTGAATCAAATTTGAATCAGGGAACTCGGTAGAACCACAAGAATGTATTTACATTAGTAAAAAAGTTCTTAGTTGAGCGATTTGATTTTAAGAGAGAAGGCAAAGCCGGGTTCCCAAGCTAGTAAAGGGTGTCCCACGAAACATGACAGTTGGTGAATAATTTTAAACGTCTTCTTCCATTTCTTCCATATCTTTCATATCTTCAATATCTTCCATATCTTCCATATCTTCCATATCTTCCATATCTTCCATATCTTCCATATCTTCCATTTCTCTCTTATACCATGTATGTATTAGATATTTCATCTTCTTCCATATCTTCCATATACTGTATTAGATTTTTAAGACTTCTCGTAAAAATTCTGTTCTCAAAAATATTTTACTTTGAAAAAAATTATACTAAGATATGACTAAATATGATATTTTATTTTATTCTATGGTACCAAACAACAATCTATGGAAAAAGACCTTTAAAGCTATTCATTAACTGTCTTGTTTTCGTGGGACAGATATTATCTAGGATGTAATGCAAGGAAAGTTATTTCAGAAGTGTACGCATCTTTTGTACTGCAGTGTACTGTCTCTGGGCGGTAATGTAAACACAAGACGGATGTCGAAGCCTGACATGGGATCCATCTTTCACATAAAAAAATCAATGAAATATTCTGGTCATAGGAAACTATTATGTGAATTATCAAAATTATCAAATGTAATGCTTTTAACCTCCTCGGATACTAAACGAACACTGATGCATCTATTCTTGTTTACAAATTCCGCCCAAAGAGAACTGGTTGCAATATGTACGCAGAGTATACACGACCGCAATTAACTTTCCTTGCATTACACCCTAGGATATTATGAACTCCTTTCCTAGGAGTATGTTTAAGTGTACTTTTTCAAGAGTATAATTTCCTGTGTACAACCTTTCAAGGGCATTTTCTAAAGGGCAACATTCCAAGGCTACTTTCCCAATGGTAAAAATGAGAAAATCAATTATATTTTGGAGTACTCAGGTATTACCCCGCCTTTCAATATTTTTCATTATCTGCAACGGTTTTTTCATAATATTCACTAAATATCTGAATATATTTAAAATGTGGAATTTGCTTCTCTTTTTATCTTTAGGATTTAACTTCTGATACCTTTTTTTCTTTAGGATATAATTTCTGATACCTTTTTATCTTCAGGATATAATTTCTGATAGCTTGTTTGAGTTCTGGGTTCCAGGAGTACTCCTCAATATTGTTGGAATACTAGGAATACAGATAATACAACTTTACAACAGACAGGAATTATTTGTTTAAGACCGTAGATGTATAACAATATAGATGGAACAGTAGATGTCGTCTTTTCAAGCTTTCGTTTTTCGTTCACAATAATCTTGAGGCAGAAGCCCAAATGAGTTATGCGCATGCCGCATTGAAGACAGAGAGAGAGCATGCACGTAACTCCAATGGGCTTCTGCCTCGGGGTTATAGTAAAAACCTAAATCTTGAAAAGATAACATCTAGTGTTCTATCTGTATTGTTATTAATCTATGTAAGAGACTTGAAACTTCCAATCAAAAGAAATCTTTATTTTACCATTGTTTTTTCTAGTTTAAAAGTGTTTAATTTTAATATTTCCGGAATTTTTTCTGTAACATATAAATCCACCAATCATTTTGTGAATAGACATTGCAATTACAAATAACTAATTTTTAGGAGAAAATAATATAGATTATAGATACCTCAATTTTTGATAAATAGGCAAAGGTTTAAAGGTTTAAAGGTTTAAAGGTTTAAAGGTTTAAAGGTTTAAAGGTTTAAAGGTTTAAAGGTTTAAAGGGTTAAAGGTTTAAAGGTTTAAAGGTTTAAAGGTTTAAAGGTTTAAAGGTTTAAAGGTTTAAAGGACATAAATGGAGAGTTATTTAAAAATTAGGACAGAGTATTGTTACGCAATCAGATAAATTCAATTTTGTGGATTTCAATAATTTTGTTTTGCAAGATCTTGGATTTTTTTTGTATGTTTGATTTAATATCCTTTTGTATTTTAAATTTAAGTCTACAGAAACATAAAGACCCCCTCCCCTGTAAACGGAAATTAAGAGTTCTATTGTACAAAACTTCAAAATTATTGTTGTAATTTCTCTATTTTGTATCTGCAGGATTGATTGGAAACTTCATCACAATCATAATATTGTCCAGGTCAATTTTCTACAACGTTACGTAGTCTTTTTTAGTTCCCTAGACCAATTTAGCATCCTGAGCATCCTGAGCGTAGCATCCATAACTTCCCTGAAAAGTAATTGCAAATAATTACTACATTACAGACCCATGATTCCCTCAATAGCGGGATGTTAATTTACTTCGCAACATCTCATAGATACAATTTAGTGAAATAACACCCCGATTTTGGGGAAGTAATGTTGGCCAAAAGGCGGTAAAAAGAAAAAAGCTCGGGGCCCTTTCACAAAGGAACTTAACACTTGCCTAAGTGCATGCCTTTATATTTTAAACTTTGACTATTTAATCTTTATGGTCTGTGCTAAATTTCCGAGAAATAAGAAATGCGAAAATTTCGCAAAAATTTTACAAAAAAATGATGAAAAAAGAAAAAAGAAAAGAAAAATTTCGCGAAGATATGCGGACTTCATTTTTTGAAATGCAAAATTTTTGCGACAGTTCATCAAAAAAGACAACATTTTGAAAATATAATTTCGCGAAACTTTTTTTTCGTGAAATTTCCTTTCGTTTTCGTATTTTTCGCTTCATTTATATTCGCGAAAATTTTTCGTTCGCTGGAAACCCTAAATTATGGGATTAGAAAAGTGTTCGGGAAATTTTAAGTTTTTTGTTTTGAATGTTTCTTTCACACGAAGGTTAAAAAAAATATTTGCATAATGCCATAATTTCATTTTTTTTGTAGAATTTGAAATGTAATATTTTGATTTTGAATGTCTGGCCTAAGTGAACATTTGTTGTCTGTTTATTTACATTCTGTCTACTGGGAGATTCTAAGTGTTTTCTTCTAAGCTTTGTTTGTGTTCAGAATATATCTCCGTTAACGATGGGATAGTTTAGGAATAATTTTCATATTTTTTTTTTGGGGGGGGGGGGTGAGTTAAGTAGAAAAACTAAAATCATAGTTCAGCTTTGCATTTGATTTCGATGTTAGAGTTAACTCATATTTACTGAAAAATAGTATTGACCCAAATAGTTTTTTCGATGTCGACAATTTCAAAAAAAAAATAGGAAATAAATTGATATGTGTTATCTAGTTACATAGAAGTAAGCTTGTCATTTGAACAAACATTCATTTCCAGCAAATACAGGGCAACCCAGAAATAACAGGGATTAGGGGATTTTTAGCCCTTTTAGACGTTCAAAAACTTGAAAATGTGCTTCAGAAGCGGTTATTTATGTAAGATGTTGTCGTCTGATCCTTCTGGTTGGTGTAAAACATATCGAAAATTCGAACATCTCATTTAAAAAAGAAGTTAATATTGTTCAAGAAACAAAAAATTCTTTTACGTATATACATGGACCCCTAAGGTTTTTCTTCTGGGCCGTACGTAATAAATACAGTTTGAACATAACTGCAAGTTCCTGCCCACACAATATTTATTCTGCGTAAATTTATTTCAATTGAACAATTTGTTGTATAAGTAATATCTACAANCCCCCTCTGACCTTGAATTTGATTTCTCTAAAAAAGTTGTTCATTGTCAACTCAAGAGAAATTCACAAATTGCCGATTACTTTCTTTGTATGTATCTGAAATGAAACATTGAAAATTGAAATTACATTGCCATTGAGATTATATTTCATCAATCCATTATTCTTTAAGGGACTGTTGTAGGGTTTCCAGCTAAAACAAATTTCGCGAAAAAATTCTTTCGTTTTTCGCGAACTTTTTAGCGAAATTTCGTGAAAATGAATTTTTTCTAAAGAAAGCGAAAACGTTGCGGAATTTCATGAGAAAATCAAATGCGACAATTTCGCGAAAAATTGCAAAAATTTCGTTTTTTACGCATTAATCTGTTTCGCGAAAAAATACTAAATTTTCGCTAAACAAAAAGCAAAAATTTTTCTCTTGTCGTTATTTTATATGACCTCTATTTCTTTCAAGCATGCCAGATTCAGACCTTTAATACCTTTAATAATTCAATAATATAATTCAACAATTTGGAAGATTAAGTCGGATGTTTTTGCTTGAAAAGTCTTCATTTCTGATCAATTCTGCATTGTTTATGCGCAAAGCAATGCGCAAGTTACTTAAATAAACAATTTTAAAAACAAAAAATAGATATCTGATTCTTGACTAAACAAAGATTTAAAGGGAACCGTTGTGAATCGGACATTGGGGGGTCTCTTGAAATTACGTTTACAGTCGCTTTAATACAGACTGTTTTGGTGTTGTTTGTTTGTTTGTTTGTCTGATCATAACTCAGCTGAACCTCGGGACCGATTTTCCTCAAATATTTATTGGTGAGCTTGTTAGAACCACGGGAATGAAGTTCTTGAGTTTTATAGAAAAACTTTCCAGGCCAAGCTGGGTTTTAAAGCTAGTTTTCAATAAAATATAAAATAAAATAAATATGAAATTTGCTGCAGGCCCTCCATGAAGAGTTCTCTCAATTTTATTCTGCTGGGACTAGGTCAGTAAACAACTTTGGAGACATTCAAGGGGACTGTACAGTGTACTGTACAGTCTTTACATTCAAGGAGACTGTACAGTGTACTGTACAGTCTGTAAATTCAAGGAGACTGTACAGTGTTCTGTACAGTCTGTACATTCAAGGAGACTGTACAGTGTACTGTACAGCCTGTACATTCAAGGAGACTGTACAGTGTACTGTACAGTCAGTACATTCAAGGAGACTGTACAGTGTACTGTACAGTCTTACAAGAAATTATGTCGATTTCACAGAGAAACCACAAATAAAAATAAACAGTTTGAAGATACGAAAACATGAATATCTAATTCAGACAAAGCTTTTGTAGGGTGACGTTTTAAGTCGGGCCTTGCCATCTTTGCATTGAGGGGGGTGTCACTTGAAATTACACTTACAGTCCCTTGCTAGGTGATTCAAGGGTTGCAAAAAAATAAATAAGAATTTTGCTATAATTACTTCCATTAACACTAAAGTTATTTATCTATTTTCAGCAAGCTTCGATACCGTTCTTATTTTTACTTCAGTACTCATGTTCGGTATTCCAGGCATACAGACCTTAGAGGTTATTAACAGGTATCATCATTATCATCATTATCATCATTATCATCATTATCATCATTATCATCATTATCATCATTATCATCATTATCATCATTATCATCATTATCATTAATATTATATGATGACTGTTCAGGAATAAGGGAATGTTCTCTTCATTTGTAGAGGATGATTACCCAATAATCATGCCATACATTTACCCGGTTTGTATTTATATTTTTTACTTTAAAGGAATTGGTCGCTGAAATGAAAAGGAAAATGATTTGAATACAAAAAAATATTGCAACAATGATATATTAAATATATCTCACAGTATGTTTTAAATGGCATTTTTGATGAACTGGCAGAGGCGTTGAATAAGGAAGAGAAAATAGTTCATCGATTCAAAAAATTTTTCTTTTTTGAATTTTAATATAGACAAAATTTCTTTTTGTGCAATATATCTATATATATATAAATTTGACTTGCCTCTTTATTTGTGTGTTTGTAGCTTATAAACGAAAACTCTGCCGAGCCTCGAAGTTTTAAAAAATCGTTTTAAAAAACTTTTTTGTACATTTTCTGATAAAAGCCGTAAAATATGTTAAGCTGTAAGATTGTTATTTTTTATATAAGTGGATTCCTCTAGGACTTACTTAAACATGTGAGTTAAAATCAAATTAACCATTTTCGTGCTTATAACACACTAAAACTATCCAAGAAGCAAAATGTTTTGAATTTACAGTTCAAATTTAGCCCCCCCCCCCATAGGAGCTCTTAGGGGGCCAAACATTTTTTTTCACTTCGCGCATATTTTGCTCCCCTGACTTATCTCTTGTACGCCCTTGCCGGTGTACAGTAGTGAATCGGAAATGTGAATGGAAAGGCACTTGAAGTGACATCTCAAGTCCCTTTAAACCCTTTAATTGTAAATTTTAAAGCTTTTTCGCTGTTGTAGATAAAATTTTAGAACCTAAAGTCGTCTTTCCTTCATGAGGAGAAATTTCTTGTTTTCATTCGAATCTCCTTTCTCCCCAAAAAAGTGATTTTCCTAAGTATTTATTTCTATTTTTAATCAGAAGATGTTTTCATAAAATCA
>NW_019396992.1:74937-76320 GCF_000591075.1 Eurytemora carolleeae | reverse complement strand
ACTTGGATTTCCAAGTACAAACTTAGCCAAAACTTGGATTTCCAAGTACAACCTTAGCCAAAACTTGGATTTCCAAGTACAACCTTAGCCAAAACTTGGATGACGACTTTTTATTCCAAGACATTGCCATGAGTTCGAAATTGACCAAAACTTGAACAAAAACTTGATTTTCTAAAAGATTTGTTTAAAACTTTTAAACTTGGCTTTGTTGCAAGAAAACTTGAGTTTGTTATGACTTTTTTTCCTAGACTAAAAATGAGCGATTTAAATAATCTGATAGAAAGATACTCAACTTTAGATCAATAATGTTCACTTTTACTTCTTTGCGCTCTGATAATCTCCAAGAACATTTTTCAGAAAGTCAACTAAGATTTATTGGTTTTTAAAACAAATCTAAAATTTACATTTCATGATTTAGGCTGTTTGTCATCCATTGAAGGCCAAAGTGATCTGCACCTATAGAAGATCCAAGATTGCTGTAGCTATCATTGCTCTGGTCTCTATACTTTATAATATGCCCAGATATTGGGAGGTCACCAGTCAAAAAATCAAGGCAGAGGATAAATATAGGTTAAGGTTTTTTAACATTTTTTTTTTAATTTTAATTTTTTAAAGATCATTATTCTTGTTATCTACTTTTACTCCTTCATTCTCTATTTTCTTCTTCTGTTGAATCTTCCTTCCGGCAATTTGAAAAAAAGAAAAAAATCATGAACTGGAAGGAAATTTTCCAGCTCATCAGGGTTTCGTAAAATAAACTTTTTTACTCCAAATTCAAGGAATTAGACTAAGACTATCAGGGTACCCTCTCTATTACCAAGGCTAGCTTGTATTAAACAAGTAAAGATAGTTGAGACATATTTCACGACAAATTAAAATATACTCATTGCACAGTGGTTGGCGTTTATATTAATACAATGAAGACGACTTTCATTTTGAAGTTTTGAAGATTAAAAGTAAACACAGAGAAGATGTTAATTGACAAATGACAGCTACTTTTTGTTTATGTGTATCCATCTTTAAAATCGTGGTAGAAATCAAAATTTAAATCGATCAAGTTGTCTTCATTGTTTTGAATTTAATTTTGTAATCGTAACTCTTCTTTCTAAAGTGTCATTAAGAAGAATGAAACTCATTATGAGTTTGTAATCATGCCAGTAATATCGCATGAATTTGATCTTTTACTTAAGTCTGGATTGAAGAGAATTAATTATCGTTGTTAACAACATAACAATATCGTCTTAAAAACTTGACAGTCCCTATCTCTAATTTTGTTGTTGAAAGATCCCTGTTTAATTACTAGCTTTCTTCAATAGAATAATTTTTTTTCAAATTGAACGATCACTTAACCCTATTTCGATTTCCGACTGAGGGGGGGGGGGG
>NW_019396992.1:59337-73940 GCF_000591075.1 Eurytemora carolleeae | reverse complement strand
ACTCTTTATTATTTGCTTAAATCTACATTTACTGTTTATTATTTGTTTGGATCTACATAAACTGTTTATTACTTGTTTAGATCTACATTAACTCTTTACTATTTGCTTAAATCTACATTTACTGTTTATTATTTGTTTAGATCTACATAAACTGGATGTATCTGATATTTATATACCTTTTACCATTCTGCCTTCTAGCAGTTTTTAACACCATAATTTTTATCAAAATCAGGAAATTATTCTTTTTTAATTATTTTCAAATAACATTTTTTGAGGAAACCCATGGGTATCCTGGGGGTAACAAAGGCGAAAAATATTAGAATTTTCTTTTTCAAAAGTAGGATTTTTTTAAATAAAAATGTTTTCAAAATTCGAAATTTTATATTATTGCCACGGGCAACGCCGATCACTTCAGCTAGTATTTCAAATAATTTCTTCGTCGACCACATGATTGGGTTAATCCGGTTTATTTTAGAGCCAGTCTTAGGGAAACCACATGATTGGGTTAATCCGGTTTATTTTAGAGCCAGTCTTAGGAAAACCACATGATTGGGTTAATCCGGTTTATTTTAGAGCCAGTCTTAGGAAAACCACATGATTGGGTTAATCCGGTTTATTTTAGAGCCAGTCTTAGGAAAACCACATGATTGGGTTAATCCGGTTTATTTTAGAGCCAGTCTTAGGAAAACCACATGATTGGGTTAATCCGGTTTATTTTAGAGCCAGTCTTAGGAAAACCACATGATTGGGTTAATCCGGTTTATTTTAGAGCCAGTCTTAGGAAAACCACATGATTGGGTTAATCCGGTTTATTTTAGAGCCAGTCTTAGGAAAACCACATGATTGGGTTAATCCGGTTTATTTTAGAGCCAGTCTTAGGAAAACCACATGATTGGGTTAATCCGGTTTATTTTAGAGCCAGTCTTAGGAAAACCACATGATTGGGTTAATCCGGTTTATTTTAGAGCCAGTCTTAGGAAAACCACATGATTGGGTTAATCCGGTTTATTTTAGAGCCAGTCTTAGGAAAACCACATGATTGGGTTAATCCGGTTTATTTTAGAGCCAGTCTTAGGAAAACCACATGATTGGGTTAATCCGGTTTATTTTAGAGCCAGTCTTAGGAAAACCACATGATTGGGTTAATCCGGTTTATTTTAGAGCCAGTCTTAGGAAAACCACATGATTGGGTTAATCCGGTTTATTTTAGAGCCAGTCTTAGGAAAACCACATGATTGGGTTAATCCGGTTTATTTTAGAGCCAGTCTTAGGAAAACCACATGATTGGGTTAATCCGGTTTATTTTAGAGCCAGTCTTAGGAAAACCACATGATTGGGTTAATCCGGTTTATTTTAGAGCCAGTCTTAGGAAAACCACATGATTGGGTTAATCCGGTTTATTTTAGAGCCAGTCTTAGGAAAACCACATGATTGGGTTAATCCGGTTTATTTTAGAGCCAGTCTTAGGAAAACCACATGATTGGGTTAATCCGGTTTATTTTAGAGCCAGTCTTAGGAAAACCACATGATTGGGTTAATCCGGTTTATTTTAGAGCCAGTCTTAGGAAAACCACATGATTGGGTTAATCCGGTTTATTTTAGAGCCAGTCTTAGGAAAACCACATGATTGGGTTAATCCGGTTTATTTTAGAGCCAGNTCTTACTTTATTGTCGTCTTCTACTTCAGTATAACTTTGTTGTCGTCTTCTACTTCAGTATAGCTTTATTGTCGTCTTCTACTTCAGTACAGCCTTATTGTCGTATTCTACTTCAGTGTAGCTTTACTGTCGTCTTCTACTTCAGTATAGCTTTATTGTCGTCTCTTCTACTTCAGTGTAGCTCTATTGTCGTCTTCTACTTCAGTATAGCTTTACTGTCGTCTTCAACTTCAGTATAGTTTTATTGTCGTCTTCAACTTCAGTATAGTTTTATTGTCGTCTTCAACTTCAGTATAGTTTTATTTTAGTCTTCTATTTCAGTATAGTTTTACTGTCGTCTTCTACTTCAGTATAGCTTTATTGTCGTTTTCTACTTCAGTATAGCTTTATTGTCGTATTCAGCTTCAGCATAGCTTTATGTCGACTGTGGTCTTAAACTTCAGTATAGCTTTATTGTCGTCTTCAACTTCAGTATAGCTTTACTGTCGTCTTCTACTTCGGTATAGCTTTATTGTCGTCTTCAACTTCAGTATGGTTTTATTTTAGTCTTCTATTTCAGTATAGTTTTACTGTCGTCTTCTACTTCAGTATAGCTTTATTGTCGTCTTCTACTTCAATATAGCTTTATTGTCGTTTTCTACTTCAGTATAGCTTTATTGTCGTCTTCAACTTCAGTATAGCTTTATTGTCGTCTTCTACTTTAGTATAGCTTTACTGTCGTCTTCTACTTCAGTATAGCTTTATTGTCGTCTTCTACTTCAGTATAGCTTTATTGTCGTCTTCTACTTCAGTATAGCTTTATTGTCGTTTTCTACTTTAAATTCGAAATAAGCTTGTTAACAATTAAAATTTAAATAACAAAGTCGGCTCGATTATTTTGATATAATTGCCTACCATCGCGATCGTAGGAACCAGGAAAATGTNCGGTACAGTACAGTACAGTACGGTACAGTACAGTACATTACATAATTTAAGTCATATTTTGATCTCTTGTTAAATGTATGAAAACAGACAGGGTGTCCCACGAAACATAACAGTAGCAAGACGAATTAAAGGTCGTCTTTGATCCTTGAAATAATTTGCGGCATTTATTCGTAAACCTTATTTTAGACGTAAAATTCTAGAGTTAATAATTACCAAATACCCCTAGTCTTGGCATTTTCAAAATGTAGTCTGCCTTTTATGTGCGTTGACAACACAAAAAAACGCAGACCATGTTTTGGAAGATTCCAGGACTAGGAGAATTTTGTGGTTATTGTTTCAAGAATCATACATTTCTAAGAAGGTTGACGACTAAATGTCATATATAAATTCAAAGTTTACTGTCATGTTTTGTGGGACACCCTGTACGTTCCCGGAAAAAAGGACAAAAAAAAACTAAAAAAATAACTTACAAAAATATTGATATGCGCAGTGTAACTTATGAAAACAGGGATTAAATTAGCAGTAATATTGACTTAAAGTATCTATTTCTATTCATGTTTACTCGCAGCCTGATGGTTTAAACCTGTATAATTCAAAATTTTACCATTTGATCCAACAGAAATCAAGCCTAAAAATATCAATGGTCTACAATTCCATTTAGAAACATTAGTCTGATCGAAATATCTCCGTTTTTCGGTGAAACGACAGTATTTTTCCAATTTAGAAAAAAATCAATATGGTAGCAAAATTGTGAACAGGGGATTATTATGAAAATATTTGACGAAAAGAATTTAAATAATTTTGTATTCAGCAAAAGAGACAACACGAGTTACAGAAGTTAAATTCTGCCTACTTTCAAGAGGTATTACTAGATACCAAATACGCTGTAGATAGTTTTGCTAGAAACACAGTTATTAGACAAAAGTTCTTTAATGGGACAGACCGGCTATGTAAGGTAGTTGAACTGAGTGTGCAGTGTTGTGGTAAACTTCTTTCGGATTCATTTGAGACATATTAAACTTTTTGAAGATCTGTAAATCCTGAGTATGAGCGAAAATTCGACGTTCAAACCTCCTACTTTGGGGGTGGATACTTTTCTCAAAATTTAACTCAATGATGACATCCGTACCCTATATTAAATCCAAGCTATTTACAACCCAACTTATGCCTTGTTTACAAGTGGGAAGGTACTATCAATTTAATTTGCTTATCTAGAAAATATGATTCTAATAATGATATTTCCAATCAAACCAATAGGGTTACGACTTCTAGCAATACTTCAGTGGTAGATGGAATTGATGTTCATGGTTCTACTAGACACTGATTAAATCACTAGTTAAGTGAAATGGATCTGTTTACACTGCACAATTGCTGTGTACCATGCTCATATTGGACAATTTTAAGCTAGTAACAACTTGCGTCTAAAAGTCGTCTTCCTATTACAAAGTTTTTTGGTTCTCACTGTATTCCAAAAACAAAATTTGAAATTGGTTATTTTCATTTGCAAAACATGAAATAAATCCGCAAAAACTTTTTTTTATTCTTTTTCAAAAGGATATAAACGCACAAAAAATTATTATCACAATAAAATAAATAAATGTCATATTTTTTCTTACTTTCAATAATGATTGTTTTCAATGCGATACTCTGTATTCTAAACTGAGCTGGGAACTTTAGGATAAACTTTAATCCTGATTTCTTAATCCGAATATTCACTGTGGAAACTTTTCATTTTTGTCCTAATCCACTCTTTTTCTCTCTCCTTGGATATCCGTTAATTGTTTTCTCCAATGAGAATATTTCTGTTCTCTCATTGGTTGCCCGCTTTTCTCTGACTGGCTGCTACAGTTTCTCAGATGACTAAATATTAATTTGAATTTTATCGTTTTTCATACACTTTTAATATAATCTTGCAAGATTATGTTAATCTTGAGATTAACAAAAAGAGAGGATCAAGCATTAATCCCGATATCCACCATTCTAAAGTTTTCAGCTCTGGAGATTAAGAAAAAGAGTGGATTAAGCCTTAATCCCGATATCCACCATTCAAAAGTTCCCAGCTCTGGGTAAAAAAGCAATCACCACAAAGATATTTTGGAAAATTTTCGAAGAATTAATTTGAAATATTATTTCAGGCGAGGCTTACAACAAGTAGATCAGGGATGCTTAGGTAAACGTTTAAAAAACAAAAATTTGAAATTAAAAAAAAAATTTCCCCTTTTTAGATCAAAAAGTGAGAGTTTATCCCTTCTGGTGAATAATCGAAAAGTAGAATTTAATGACAGGTATAGTAGATAATAAAACTATTTAATGACAGGTATAGTAGATAATAAAACTATTTAATGACAGGTATAGTAGATAATAAAACTATTTAATGACAGGTATAGTAGATAATAAAACTATTTAATGACAGGTATAGTAGATAATAAAACTATTTAATGACAGGTATAGTAGATAATAAAACTATTTAATGACAGGTATAGTAGATAATAAAACTATTTAATGACAGGTATAGTAGATAATAAAACTATTTAATGACAGGTATAGTAGATAATAAAACTATTTAATGACAGGTATAGTAGATAATAAAACTATTTAATGACAGGTATAGTAGATAATAAAACTATTTAATGACAGGTATAGTAGATAATAAAACTATTTAATGACAGGTATAGTAGATAATAAAACTATTTAATGACAGGTATAGTAGATAATAAAACTATTTAATGACAGGTATAGTAGATAATAAAACTATTTAATGACAGGTATAGTAGATAATAAAACTATTTAATGACAGGTATAGTAGATAATAAAACTATTTAATGACAGGTATAGTAGATAATAAAACTATTTAATGACAGGTATAGGAGATAATAAAACTGAATATTTAGAAAGCAATGTAACTTAATATGAAGTTAAAGCAGATTAAGAATGATAGAAATGTTCATGAAGACAAAAATTCGATCCTGAATCAACGCTCTTCAAATTGTTCAGCGACAGGGACATCTCTCCAATAATTCATTAAATTCTCTCCATGTGCAGAGGATTTGATATAAACCTGTCTCCATCTAGGTTGTGAATATAAACCGGTCTCCATCTAGGTTGTGAATATAAACCGGTCTCCATCTAGGTTGTGAATATAAACCGGTCTCCATCTAGGTTGTGAATATAAACCTGTCTCCATCTAGGTTGTGAATATAAACCTGTCTCCATCTAGGTTGTGAATATAAACCGGTCTCCATCTAGGTTGTGAATATAAGGTTAAATACTCTGGATGCGCTTCAGTGTAGGTAAATGTGGTCTTTATTTGAAATGGAACATTGAAGCTGAAAAATGAAATTCTAATTCAAGTTTTAAATTTTTTAATTAAATTAGATTTAGTGAGCCGCAAAATTTATTATTTTTTAAAATAAACAGTGCCGTCATATGAGGATTTAGAGCGTCCATTGCTTTAGAGGTCGTCTTTACCTACATTAGAGCGCATCCAAAGTATCTTATCATACAACTAGGGATGTTAACGTTTTCATTTTTCAGAAAAACGATCGTTTCGTCGAAAACGAAACGATCGTTTTTAAAAACGATCGTTTTTTAAAAAGTTCGTTTTTTAAAAAATTTTCGTTTTTAAAACGATCGTTTTTCAAAACGATCGTTTGTAATCAGGTTCTTATCATAATTTGTACAAAAATATTCTTAGAACCTAGTTTAAAAAAATACTATTTTCAAGCTCTCCAATTTTCCGCGATTTGATTTTGGAACCTCAAACAGCTTGTAACTTTACAATCCTAAAATTCTCTAATTCTGACTTATCAAACCTTTCATACCCCCCTCCCCCCTTGCAAAATCTAATGTTTTATCTGAACGGATGAAAATGAGCAATATGCCCACAAAACTGTAATAACAATTTCTACAAAAATGAAAAGAGATATGAATGATCTAAAAGAGATATGAATGATCTAAAAGATATATGAATGATCTAAAAGAGATATGAATGATCTACAAGAGATATGAATGATCTAAAAGAGATATGAATGATCTAAAAGTAATGCTTCTTATGTTTAGGCCCCTTATCATAAAGAAAATGCTATACTAGAAGATCATAACTGTTCAAATCCAGAGATTCAAATTGTGAAAAGTGAAAAAAGTTTGAACGCTTCTCCACACAAATTAATTGTGAATGAACCTGCACATGAACCTGTACATGAACCTGTACATAAACCTGTACATGAACCTGTACATGCACATGTACATGAACCTGTACATGCACATGTACTTGAACCTGTACATAAACCTGTTCAAAGTCGGCCCCCGACAGCTCCAAAAAGGTTGAGAACGGGTAAACGAAAAGACGGACTTGCTGCCCAGACATTAACGATAAATGCAAACACGCTACATCCGGATACAGCTCGGTTTCCGGATACAACTTGGTATCCGGATACAGCTCGATTTCCGGGATACCTCAATCATAAAAAAGTCTCCTCCGATACTGATGAGAAAAGGATGGTTTAAGATTGCGATTTGTTTCTTCTGAAATGCAGAAGTGATCCCCAGAATACAGTGGACTCGTCTTCATTTTCCTTGCCAAGGATTTTACAAAAATAAACTTTTATTTAAAGATATCTGGTGTTGCGACATCTGTAAATTATAAAATCTACAGTTTTCCAGTTTTACAATAATTTCGGTCTCTATAAATCTGTAAGGCAAAGCTCATAATTTCATAAAGCACATGCCGTATGTATAGCAGATGGCATATAGAGCAAAAGTTATGATCTATGGGCTATAGAGCAAGGGGTTAATAGAGCAAATGGAAATAGAGCAGATGTCGTAGCGCCTTTGTAAAAGGGTGGTGTGATGATTAACTATAGTAAATTAAAGGGAGTGACTGGCAATGCATGGTAGTTGAACTGAGAATGCCTTATTTTTTAGGATTCAATTAAGACATTTAAAACGTTTTTATGATGTATAATCATTGAGTTTGAGCGCTAGGTCGACGTTCAAAATCATCCATTTAGTGGTCACCTTGGGAGAATCGATTTTTTTAAATTATTAAATAACGACGACAAAAAATGTAAAAAAAACTAATTAGGTGTAATTTCTCATTGAAATTTTCTCAATATATCAATGTTAGAATCAGTTATTTCTTTTTCATCATTTTATTGAATTTCTTTTTATTGATGAATTTGTTCGCAGATATCCTTAAATTCTTCAAATTTCTTTATTACAGAAACCATGAACTGAAAAAGATTACTTTTTTTTCGATGATAATAGTCAATTTCTATATTCTCAACCTGTTCCTGAATAACTTATTATTTTGCTGTAGAATTTTTACAACATTGTTCGTTGTCGTTATTGAATAAGTTTTGTAAACCGATTCTCAAAATCATTCCTCATAAATGAACAATCTAAAACAATTTAAAGATTGAATTTCCGTTCTCACTGAATAAATGCCCTTTAAAAATGTCACATGGGTGATTCCTTTAAATTTCTCAACAATGCTACATATTCTCAGTTCAACAACCATACAATGCTTTCATCTTAAGTTTTGTGAATCACGTTGGAAATTCATGATTTTAGATGAATAAATGTATCCTCAGCTGGGTCAAGTTTACTTTTCAAACTATTGTACAATCCAGTTGTCCAGCTATTTGAACACCATTGTACAATCCAGTTGTCCAGCTATTTGAACACCATTGTACAATCCAGTTGTCCAGCTATTTGAACACCATTACAGAAATTGTACTTTCAATATCAGTGAGAAGTTTAATTTGGGCACCGTTGTAAATAGGGCATTCACTATTTTGCATGGAGTCAATTTAAAATTACACCGAGAGACAAAGGTCTTGTACCGACCAGGCTAGACTACCTGCAGTGTACTATATATATGTATTAATTTGTACCGCCCAGGCTAGACTACCTGCAGTGTACTANCTTGAAGTTAATACCTGGATGCTCTTGAAGTTAATACCTGGATGCTCTTGAAGTTAATACCTGGATGCTCTTGAAGTTAATACCTGGATGCTCTTGAAGTTAATACCTGGATGCTCTTGAAGTTAATACCTGGATGCTCTTGAAGTTAATACCTGGATGCTCTTGAAGTTAATACCTGGATGCTCTTGAAGTTAATACCTGGATGCTCTTGAAGTTAATACCTGGATGCTCTTGAAGTTAATACCTGGATGCTCTTGAAGTTAATACCTGGATGCTCTTGAGTCTATGAAAGGAATTTGAGAATAAAAAAAGTTGTGAAAAATCTTTCAAGACAAAAAAGTGTTTTAACGGAGCATTTTTTAATGCTAAGGAACTGAGTTTTTGCCACAAATTCTGATTTTACTACTGCTATATCTTTGCAACCTGATGATGTAAGCCTTAGATATTTCAAACTATCATTTTTTATCATTGTTTGAAATATCTGAGGTCTTCGAGTTTGTGACAAAAACTCAATTCCTTTAAACCTTCTCTTTTGATCACCTTAAAAGAGTTTGTAATATAGGTAATAAATCCGTATGTTTTATTTATCTGTTTAGATTTTATATTTAAACTATCATATGTACCATACCCATGGTTGCCCATGCCCATCAGGCTTTTGTGGTGTCATCATGTGCAGTTGTTCAGAGATATTTTATCTCAAAATGTTTCAGCTTTTAAGGAATTTAAAAACAAATTATTAACATTTGGCAGAAATTATAACCCCCGCCGTTTATATTTGGCCGATTGGGCACTGGGGTTTGACTTTTGAAATGAATCTCAAAAATCGTCCAATGCTCAGCATAAAACGACCTCCTGGGCCAAAACTATTTATAGAATTTTTCCTTTTTGTGACAACTCTCTAATCGGCCAGCAATAGTTTTATTAGCATTCCAATTTTTATCATATCAGTTTATATATCTATATATAAAAGCTTGTCTGTCTGTTTGTTTGTATCCATAAACATCGAAACGGCCGAAACGACCATGCCCAAATTTTGTGTGGGAACTCATGTGGCCCAATGGAAGGTTAGTGGCCAATCATACTTTAAATATGCGCTGTAATCTTAAAATGTTTTTATCTTAAATTATTTAATTTTGTAAAATTTTGAAAATGCGTTTAAAAAATATTATGAAATCCGCAAATTTTAATTTTAATTTTTATACAGTACAAAGAGAAGATGCTAACAGATAACAGATAACAGATGCGCCCAGCCCTAGATAAAGCCACAATCAAAAGTTGAAAAAAAAGATGGGCGCGAAGCACCCTAAAAGCCTTTGTATCTAATAATTGCTTTATTCAAACTGTTAAAAAAATTCTACAATTAAAGTAAAATTCTCCACAAGTAAAACTGTACTTTTAATTAATACAAAAAAATACAGGCATACAAAATAACAAAATAAGAAGTTTTAATTATCTAAGTTTTCAAATTTAAACTTTGACAGATAATATAAAATCTAAATGAAAATGTAACTTTTAACACAAACGGAAATTATATATATCCCTGACAGTAGGGTTTCCCTTCACAAAATTTTTACGCAATTTTTGCAGAACGAAAAGCTAAATTTTGCTTTCGTTTTACGCAAAAACCCGGAATTTGCGCAATCATTGGCAAAAGTCATTTCGCGCAATATTGCCCTATTCCGCAACTTTAGTTTTGAGCAATTCCGCAATTTTGTTATAGTCGTTCTTGCAAATAAATATAGCCATTTGGTGGAAACCCTACCTGACAGGTTTTATTGGCAAGGGACAACAACAGAAGCATGGTAAGCATGAGTATAGTTCAAATTTTCCGCAATCCAGGTGTTGCCATCATACCTTTCCAAATAATCTAATTCCGTAGAATCAGTTGAAAGTACTCCCCCAAACACAATTAATTGTCCATTTACAACTTCCATTGTATGCTGATAGTGATCATAGTTTAAATCAGGTAATGATCTCCAGGCTAATGTTGTAAGATCTAAAGCATACACCTTTTTTAAACTTGGATATCCACCAGCAACAATAATCTCCCCTTGAAATAAAGTACAGGCATGTCCATATATATATGTTGAGTCCGGAAAGCTTGAAAAGTTAGTTTGAACAAGACCATTAAATATATCATACTTTTCAATTACAACCTGACCTAAATTAATAAAACCGGCAATTATAACAATTTCTGTTTCACTGATAGTAACAGCACAATGATAAGAGAAAGCATAGGATAAATTAAATGGGAGCTCTTGCCATATTTCACCATCAAATAATTCAAGGTTGTTTAAAGTACTCAGAGATGAAATATTTGATTGTCCCCCCGTGACCAAAATTTGTGAGCCCACATTGTTCATTGAAAACAACCATCTTCCAACATTCATGTTTGTAGCATTTACCCACATCCCACCTTCATTTCTAAAGCATTTATTACTGCCTATGCCTACACTGACATTTTCATACCCACCACAAACATAAATCTGATTATTTAAAACAGAAGCTCCTGGATAAATTAAGTTTTCTATATCATCTATAGTTTGTGAACTACAAGGATAGGTTTCTGTTTTCCCTCCTCCAAGTAGAACAGCAGTGCTTCCAGAACAAGAGCAATCTAGATAAAAGTATTTTAAAACAGATTGGAAAGTTTTTGTTTAGGACAACCCGAATGTACTTTTAAGTTAAATGTTTTCAGGGGTTTATATTTATAAACCCCCCCCTCCCCTGATTTTTAAAGATCTTAGAAAAAATGAAAAATTGCACATCAACAGTCAAGATACAGTCCCAAATGTATAGTTTGAGAGATGGGCAAATTTGGTTATTTCCAATTAGTCCTTTCATTATTTTAATTGTTCAGCAGAATTTCATAAATTAATAGTTGTGTCATTGTTAATTTTCCTATAAGTATTTTCTTCAGTAAATTTGTATGTTTTATAAAACTCTTTGTTCTGTAAAATTGTTTGTCAATAAAATTGTTAGTTCTATAAGTTAATTTGTTTAGTGAAATTGTTCATGCAATAAAATTGTTTGTTCAGGGAAATTGTTCATTTAATGAAATTGTTTGTTCAGTAAAATCTTGATTTAAAGGGGCTTCACTTTTTACTTTCCAGATTCAGGGGGGTCTCATCACCAGTTTAGAACTGAAACCCACCTGGACATGATGCCCGTTTCTACAAACGCATCACTTTGTCAGGAAATCAAAAAATCAAGTTCGATTAAAGAAATTAAAGCACTATAATTTGCGTGAAACATTTTCTAAAATATTTTTACCAGATGGAGGAGCAGTAGAAGAAGTAGTAGAAGCTGTAACAGCAGTAGTAAAAGTAGTAGAAGTAGTAGAAGAAGTAGAAGAAGTAGTAGAAGAAGTAGTAGTAGAAGAAGTAGTAGAAGAAGTAGTAGAAGAAGTAGTAGTAGAAGCCGTACCAGCTGTAGTTGAGGTTGTAGAAGTGCTTATCAGGCTTCTACAGCACTTGGATCCCCAAAGTAATCTTCCTATGGGAGCTACAAAAGGTGTGGAAGGGCAGATACAGGCCTGTTGACCAGGACGGAATGGTAGGTCAATACCAGAAGATGGACTGAGGATAAAACCAACTAAAATCTGAAATATGTTTATTTATAAAGATCCTAGGATAATTCTCACAAAATCATATTCTTACGAAAAATGGTAGTTTAGATTAAGAATTTGAAGGCTTGTAAAACATTCATGAAAGAAAATTTAAAGCTGAGGATAGCAAAGTTATATGAACACCATCTCAAGATTTGAGTTTGGATTCAATACCTCATGATTTGAGTTTGTATTCAATACATCAAGATTTAAGTTTGGATACAATACCTCAAGATTTGAGTTTGGATTCAATACCTCAAGATTTGAGTTTGAATTCAATACCTCAAGATTTGAGTTTGGATTCATGACAAAGTTAGGTCGTCATTGCTTACATTTGGCTGATGTGAAAAATAGGAAAATTACTTTACAGAACTAAAATCTGAAGTCAGAACTATTTTATTGTGAATCTCGGGTTCAAACATTAATCTCCATCTTATGCAGATCTATAGATTAGTTTCATTCCACTTCAATATACCAATGCCCGGATAACTTTAATTAAGGGCCGAATCAAGCATCATGATCTTCAAATTGCATACAATGGATATCGAGATGAAGTATTCAAGATTAAAGGTATCCAAGAAAAAAGTTTCGATCTCAGCCATCAAGTTTCCTTGAATTCTCCCTCAGGAGTGGGAAATAGAATAAAAAAAATGTCAAATTCTGGCATAAGTCATAGAAATTTATTGCGAGCTTAATCTAGAAATACAGTGTGAGAACCTGAAAACTGTAAAATAGAAAGAGGACTTTTAAACTCAAGCTATGAGTAAAGCTCCAATCAACATGTAACACACCATTTTAGCAGTTTAAATAGACTCATTTCATTTAATATAAGTGATATAATAAGTTACCAGTAAATATCATCAAATACATTTAAGTTTTGCGTGAATATCGTCTTCCTAATCCACAGTTTTCTGGTGCTCACTGTAAAATATTAACATGGTTTTATGATGACAAAGTTTCAAAATATTCTTACAAAATTTGAGAAAATCATAGTTTCTCAGTTCTCTTCTATTTTTTCTCCACAATGCTCTGCTCTTCAATGTGCTCTAAACTGCTCTATACTTTGTTCTTGAGCTGCTCTGCTCTGCACTTCCTCTGTTTCTCCCTGAAATGAATAAACTGAATTAAAAGCCTTTATGTTGTGAGCGTTATTTCAAGTGACCCTCCATGCAATGACTGATTTTTAAGGTATGCCGGAGTAAGTTCGAGTTAATTATCTATTTTTTAGTTTATTTAATCCGTTTATTTTCATTTGCGGTTTTTTCCTGCAAAGTAGTTGCGCATTTCTTGCTTGTAGAAAGCAATGGAAAAATGAAACTCAAAGATTGTACTTCCACTTTTATTTTTGTAAAAACCGAGGATAATTAATTTCTAACAAATTTCCGAATTTCCGAAAAAAGTTTACTGGACACTTATTAAATCAATAATTAAGTGAAATAGGTCTGTTAACACTGCACAATTGCTATGTTCTGTGCAATTATTGGACTATTTAAAGCCATAACTTAATTGTATAAAAGTCGACTTCCTATTTCATAGTTTTCTGGTATCACTGTAAGAATGTTTCCCTTCTAATAATTTAAAACTTCTTGCACGGTGGGAAAATTGTAAAATTAACCCTGAAAATTGAGGAGAACAGTTCTATGTAGTTTATATACAAGGTTACCCAGAAAGAATAAGATTGTAAAGACGACCTGAAACTCTTGAAATTCCAAGGTTGAATTTAGTATTCTTCCTTGAATGTAATCTTTTTATGGCTTATTCAATAATTAGACAAAAAAGGAAACACGTTTACAGTTGCAGGGAATCATAGATATAATGAAACAGACAGTATACAGTCTGTACAGTCGTCTCTCAAGTCTCATCCTTTGTGGGTAACCCTGTATAATAATTAAGTTATGACTTAGAAACAATTATTTACGAATGCTGAATTGAAAAAATATCTCGATTATTAGGTTAAATATCCTCAAGGTCAGTTTCAATTTAAGACTTTAAAGGAAGACCACAGATTAATAAATCTGTGGTAAACATGGATTAATTAACAATTTCACTTTTCAACTTTTTTAACGGTGAATGCGTTTTTAAATGAAAAAGCTAAGAATTAGGCACTCTTAATTAAAAACTCAAAAAGTCCCTTAATAAACGATTTGTATTTTCGTTTTTAAAGATTTTAAATCGTTATTTGTGAAGTGAAAAAAACTTCATAATAGACGACTAAAAGTCGCCTAATTTGCATCTTTAAATCGTCTATAAACTCAAATTCGAAATTAAGGACAAAAAGTTGTTAATTAAACGATTTTTAGTTACATTTTAAACGATTTAAAATCGTTATTTTGAATTAGAAATAGCTTCATTTTAGACGACTGAAAGTCGTCTAATAAGCGATTTAAAATCGTATATTTTTAGGCAGTTAGTCAAAAACTCCTGTTCAAACCAGTTTATGAATCAGCTGATGGTTAGCATTCTTGCTCATTACCGTCTCTCATTTTACA
>NW_019396992.1:56631-58644 GCF_000591075.1 Eurytemora carolleeae | reverse complement strand
ACCCCCCCCCCCCCCTGCATATCCTGGTTTCAAGTACCCCAGCAGAGATAGGGATTCTTAATGTAAACGATTTTAGTGTTGACTATATTATAAACTTTCAAATTTTTCAATAACTTTTAAACTAAACAGGTTGAAAAATTAAACAAATTACGGTACAATTCTTTATATTCTGTAAAGTGTACACGAAAAAAATTAAACATTTTGTCTAAATAACTGATTTTTTTTGTTGAATATAAACAATTTTTTGTTGAAAATAAGCGAGTTCTTTGTTGAATTTAAGAGATTTTTTGGTTAAATTAAAACGATTTTTTTGAAAATAGGCAATTTCGTTAAAAATAAGCGTCTTTTGTGTAAAAAAAATAAGCGACTTTTTTGTTGAAAATAAACGATTTTGTGTCGCTTATTTGTCAGTCACCAACTTCTTCTGCAATTTAAGCGATTTTTTTAAAGAAACAAAGCGATTTTTTTTAAACAAGCGAGTTATGTTAAGCGATTTTATGTCGCCTAATAGGGCGCCATCCTACTTTTTCACCCGATTAGGCGATCATTTATCGCTTAATTACGACTTTTTAATTTAGAGTGGGGGTTTCTACTAAATATTCGATGTATTTTGAAGAAATGTTCTACCTCATTTTCACGAAAATTTTGTTAATTTTCGCGAACATTTTCGTTCAATATCGAAACAACTTTTCTATAAAAATTAAAAATAAAATATTTTTTCCATTTCGTATGAAAAAGATTGACGGATATCTTAATTGTGAGACCCCAGGTCCAGGGTAGATATTAGCTATTCAGCCTTACGTAATAATTTTACAGTAATATTCATTCAGCTGTGGAATAGGAGGACAAGTGAGACCAACTCAAGTTAAGTCGATCGCGAATTTTCGCTTTGATCTGTTTTTCGAAAAAATTTCATGAGACAACAAATGCAAACTTTCGTGAGAAAACAATTTGCGAATTTTTCATTAAATATTTATATAATGCTAAGCTCTCAGAGCAGAGAATTCCACAAGTATTTTTTCGCGGAATTTTTTTTCGCGAAATTAAATTTTTAATGTTATTAAAAAGATAAGGAAAGCAATAAATATTTTGGAAACAGTATCATTTCATATTTGTATGTATTAAATTATCAAACAATTCTTACATTATTTTTTGTATATATCATCCTTTCGTTAATTAATACGTAAAATCTTGTTTTAAGTCACAAAAATGTGTCTTTTTTTTGTTAGTCTCATTTAAACGGACATTTTTCATAAATAATTTTAATTTCCAAAAATAATACGTTTAGAATTGATGGATCATTGAAACCTTTATATTATCAATGATAAGGAAGATATTGTCGGTTTTCTAGGTTGTAAAAAGTTTTAATTCCTATATATATGTTTTCCTCAGTAGAAATCACTAGTCCCATTAGAAGAGAACCCGTAATAGAAAATACTCAGTTTTCAAATTGATTAATATCGATATCTAATTTATTCATAACTGACCAGACAAGGATTTTAAGGGTACTGTAGCAATGGGTGATTTTGTTGATCTTTTACGATCAGCGATTCAAGGATCGTTGTAGATCGCTGAGATCATAGCTGGCTAGGGGCATAACCCCCCCCCCCTTTATACCCTTCGGTTGGACTTTTGAATCCTATTTTGAATCCTAACGGATTTATTTGAGTTTGCATGTGAATTCTATAAATAACCCAAGCCAAGCTGAAAGTTCCGTTATTCCAGAGGCACGGGGGCTGGGGGGCTAGCCGCCTAGCTCCCGGGGAACTAGCCGCCTAGCTCCCGGGGAACTAGGGTTAAATGAGAGCCCAGGGTGGAGCGAAAGGAAGGGAAAAGAGTTAGTTGATCATCAGCTCCCTTAAACAGAGGTTCCCTTGAAGATTCCCACCACTCTGAAACTACTTCAATTCATAATATTTGATTCGTATAGTATCATCTTTTTAGTTTTTGTATCTTTGTAAATAATAAACTGTAAGTTAAACCGACTCGTCGAATATTTAGATGAAAAGAAAA
>NW_019396992.1:0-56557 GCF_000591075.1 Eurytemora carolleeae | reverse complement strand
GGGAAGAGAAGATGAGAGAAAACCCTGTATACTTAGGGAAGAGAAGATGAGAGAAAACCCTGTATACTTAGGGAAGAGAAGATGAGAGAAAACCCTGTATACTTAGGGAAGAGAAGATGAGAGAAAATCAATAAGAGAAGAAATTGAGTCTTTGCCGCAAACTCTTATTTTCTAATCCCTATATCTTTGAAACCCAATGTCGTACACCATAGATTTTTTAAACTATGAATTCTGTTAAAGTAAATAATTTATAAGTTTGAAATATCATGTATACTTTATCAGGTTTCAATGATATAAAGATTAGAAAAATCGGGTTTGTGGCAAAATTTCTTGATCTTACTTTATCAGTGTATAATTTGTTCTTGAATTCTCCTGATAGAGTTAGGCCTGGTTTAGCACTGCTGGAGTAGCGGTATATATACCTAGGTATATATATTTCTAAAGCGCATCTAGGTTTACAGCATAGTACATCCAGAATACAGGGGCGTTCTGCTTAAATGCTTATTCTTTCATGGGGCCCATTGGCGATTTAGAATTCCTCCCATGCAGTTGACTGGTAGTTACGAATGAATATAAAAAATATAAATAAAGATATATTTACCAATGAACTTTTACACGGTAGACATTTCGTGCTGTTGTTGTCGTATATATCAATACAATGAAGACGACTTTAGATTTAAATTTTGATATATATATATCAAGCTTTCAAACAGCTTCGATGAACATAATTATGAAATCAAAGCTGCCAATTAACAGCCTCTCTTTGTTTACTTGTAAAGGAATTGATTATTTGCCACAAACTTGGATTTTAAAGGCCCTATATATATGTTAACCAATGTCGTAGACCTGTGATATATCAAATAATCTAAAGTTTGAAATATCAAAGGTTTACACCATCAGATTACAAAGACTAAAGGATTTTAAATTTGAGGTTGTGGTAAAAACTCAATTACTTTGTTATGTAAAAAGAAATCTTGTTAGAAATCAAAACTTGAATAAAATCTTTAAGTAGTCTTTATTGTAGTCATAAAAACGAGGACCACTGTATTGTAGGTGGGGGCAGACTATCAGGACTACTTGATGAATAACTAAAAATTGTTTCAACAATCAGCATATACAATATGTGGCTAAACCATGACATCGAGAAATACGGAAATATAAAGGGTTACCCACAAAGGATGAGACTTCAGAGACTACTATACGAAATTTAGACGAGTATTTTTCCTAATTTTCATGATTTCAGGCAGCTATTAGATTGTTTCTTACTTTTTGGAATCTAAAAACATGTCTTTACAAAGACTAAATACAATTTAATCTTGAGATCGTCATATTTTAGAAATTTCAGGTAGTCTTTACAGTATCATCATTTGTGGTTAACCGGACCCTGTTTACACGGTATAAAAAAGGAAATATAGACACATTTGGCACTTTGCGGAAATATTTCACAAAATCGTTCGTCCAATCGTTCATCTGTACAGCTGTTGTAAGTATAGTACAATGGTGAGCGATTATAACAATACTAAGAAGACGACTTTCGATTTCAATTTTGATTTATATCAAGCTTTTTAACAGCTTGGATACTGCACATAAACAGATATAAAGAGAAACTGCCGATTACATGAAAACTTCTCTTTGATTATACTTGTAAACTTGTAATTGAAAAAAAGCTTGTGAACAATCAAAACAAAAGAAAAAAGTCGTCTTCATATTGATATAATCGCCTATCACGGTATATAAAGAATCCTAAGCCCCAACACAAGAAGTTTATATATTGAAATCGCTCTCTCAAAAAAAGGCGTATTGCGCCCCTGGCCAATCAGATGCCGCATACCTCCCCCCCCCTCTGAAAAGAGTGCCCTGAAAAAAAACGATATTTTAGCAACCTAAAATAATTCCCCCAAATGCCCCGGCAATTAAGAAATAGTCAATACATATAATATTTAATAAAACGGCCATATTCAATAAAGTTGCATGCCCTTTTTTTCAAAAACGAAAGTTTTTCCAAAAACGACCGTTTTCATAAAGTTCGTCGTTTCGTTAACGATCGTTAATATAATTGTCAATAAATTTGTTTTTCAAAAACGATCGTTTTTTCAAAAGCGATATTTTTTTTAAACAATCGTTAATCGTTTTCTTAAAGTTCAAAACAATCGTTTTTTCCGAAAACGAAACGATCGTTTTTGAAAACGATTGAAAACGAAACAAAGAAACGATCGTTTAACGATCGTTTTCAAAAACGATTAACAACCCTAGACTCACGTTACTTCTTTATAAGAGGAATCACTTCAATAGTAAATTAAACTGCGTGTACGTTTAAAGGTCTAACTTCTAAAGAAGTCATAAAACGTGGAAATTCAGTGTATTAATCAGTAAGTTTAACGGATTTTATCGTCTGTTTTATGGAAAAATGGTCATATCATTAATAATTTAGTTGATATGCTTAAGTATTGTCTAAGTTGATTGTCTTTCATAAAAACAATTTATTTAATGGAATTTGGTCAATATTCATTCATTTAATATTAAAAAGGAAACACAGAAAGGAAACAAAACAATATGTGAAATGATTTGACTTCAGAATTTTCTTTTATTTCTATTTCTACAAATTTATTGTAGCCATGGCTGATTATGTTTGTTTTTAAACGATATTTTTTTCGATTATTCGTTTTTAGATTTGTTTTTCTTCAAAACTTCCCATTTTCCGTTGTAAGTGTCATTTGTCCTACACATCATTTGTCCTACACATCATTTGTCCTACATATCATTTGTCCTACACATCATTTGTCCTACATATCATTTGTCCTACACATCATTTGTCCTACATATCATTTGTCCTACACATCATTTATCCTACACATCATTTGTTCTACAGAGAGGAGATAAATATCTTTTTCCTAAACTTCATTTGTCCTATACATCATTTGTCTTACACATAATTTGTTCTACACCTCATTTGTCCTAATCATCATTTGTACTATACATCATTTGTCTTACACATCATCTTACACCTCATTTGTCCTACACATCATTTGTCCTACACATCATTTGTCTTACTCATCATTTGTCTTACACATAATTTGTCCTACACATCATTTGTCCTACACATCATTTGTCCCATACATTATTGGTCCTACACATTATTTGTCCCTCACATCATTAGTCCTAACATTATTTGTCCTACACATCATTAGTCCTAACATTATTTGTCCCACACATCATTAGTCCTACACCTCATTTGTCTTACTCATCATTTGTCTTTCACATAATTTGTCCTACACATCATTTTCCCCACTTATCATTTGTCCTACACATCATTAGTCCTAACATTATTTGTCCCACACATCATTAGTCTTTCACATAATTTGCCCTACACAGCATTTTTCCCACTTATCATTTGTCCTAACATTATTTGTCCAACAGAGAGGGGATAAAATGATTTGTCCAACAATTAATACCATCGATTGTTCTATTATAGTAATGTTTAAAAAGTTTAATTTAATTTCTTTTAGTACCCTATTCCTGCTGGGGGGGTGTCAATTTACCCCCCCCCCTGTAGTTGTTTTTTCATAACTCAAAAAGTATTGGTCTGAGGCTGTTGAAATTTTCTGACTTTTCCTAAATACCCATAGCCCTGTCTTCAGTCCTAAAAGTGGGCTTTTATACAAACTGCCTGAATCCTCAGGCAAACTGTCTGAATGACTACTTTTTTCTGTAACAAACTAAATCTTAGTTTTGACCCACTTTTAGTTGTCAAATTTAGATAACTTTTAGCTTTTTGGAAAGCCTATAAAATAAGGCAACGAAATGCACAAGTTTTTCAATATTTTTGTAATAAAATATTATTTTTTCACTTGATTTATATTCTCCATTTTTTTCGAATCTCTTAAATCAAAATCTACACAAATGTTAAGACCCCAAAACGGAAACTCGGGAGTTTCGTTCAACGATACTCTTTTAAATTTCGGGCTCAGCAGGGATAGGGTTTATATGCTAAAATATTTGCTGTCATACTCATCTCGCCTTAGTTTGGGTTAGTTCGGATTCAGACAATTGGGCCGAGTGCTTGGATGAGCTAGGAGACCACGCTGGGAATCTTGAATGTTAGTGAGCTGTCTCTAAAAAAAATCACTCGTTTGTCGTACTTTTTGACCCATCTGTCGTTTGAGTTTTAACCCTTAGTAAATATATTTACCTATTAAGTATAAAAAGAATGTAACAGATATATATGTGGGACACATGATTTGTTTCCGCTCTGTAGGACAAATGATGTATATGACTAATGAGGTGTAGGAAAAATGATGTGTAGGACAAATGAGAAGTAGGACAAATGATTTGATGGAAAAATGAGGTGTAGGACAATGGAGGTGTAGGACAATGGAGGTGTAGGACAATGGAGGTGTAGGACAATGGAGGTGTAGGACAAATGAGGTGTAGGACAAATGATGTAAACGACAAATGAGGTGTAGGACAAATGATGTAAACGACAAATGAGGTGTAGGACAAATGATGTAAACGACAAATGAGGTGTAGGACAAATGATGTAAACGACAAATGAGGTGTAGGACAAATGATGTAAACGACAAATGAGGTGTAGGACAAATGATGTAAACGACAAATGAGGTGTAGGACAAATGATGTAAACGACAAATGAGGTGTAGGACAAATGATGTAAACGACAAATGAGGTGTAGGACAAATGATGTAAACGACAAATGAGGTGTAGGACAAATGATGTAAACGACAAATGAGGTGTAGGACAAATGATGTAAACGACAAATGAGGTGTAGGACAAATGATGTAAACGACAAATGAGGTGTAGGACAAATGATGTAAACGACAAATGAGGTGTAGGACAAATGAGGTGTAGGACAAATGAGGTGTAGGACAAATGAATGTAGGACTAATGACATAGTGCTTCCCATTTTGCTCTCTAAACGAAACTATTTATTTTCAAAACGGAAAACGATTTAAAATAATAGTTTTGAAAAAATCTTTTTTTAAAAATTTTCTTTTTCGTTTTAAAACGTAAAACTTAAATTTTTTTACTTTTAAACACGAAAAACTGAGAGAAAAAAATCCTATTTTGTTTCAAAACGTAAAACTGAGAGAAAAAAATCCTATTTTGTTTCAAAACGTAAAACTGAAGAAAAAAATCCTATTTTGTTTCAAAACGTAAAACTGAAGAAAAAAATCCTATTTTGTTTCAAAACGTAAAACTGAAGAAAAAAATCCTATTTTGTTTCAAAACGTAAAACTGAAGAAAAAAATCCTATTTTGTTTCAAAACGTAAAACTGAAGAAAAAAATCCTATTTTGTTTCAAAACGTAAAACTGAAGAAAAAAATCCTATTTTGTTTCAAAACGTAAAACTGAAGAAAAAAATCCTATTTTGTTTCAAAACGTAAAACTGAAGAAAAAAATCCTATTTTGTTTCAAAACGTAAAACTGAAGAAAAAAATCTTTTTCTGTTCCAAAGCAAAATACTTTAGAAAAAATCCTTTTCTTTTTCAAAAAGAAAAAGTGATTATAATTGTTATCCGCTTAAAACAGAAAAACTAAAAATGTTTAAAACGATAAAAATAATTTCCGAACAAAAAAAGTTTCTTGTCAAAACGAAAAATATCCGTTTTTCGCTTTATGACATTTGTCTGTCTGTCTGTCTGACTAAATCTTGACCTAATTTTACTCCAAAACTCTAAAATTTAATATTTAAAAATATGAAAATATTGTGAAATGTTGTTTGGAAAAAAAGTAAATTAAAAAATCTTTATATATTAAGTTGTTATCACTGTTTGTCTGTCTTTCTGTTTGTTGGTCCGATCATAACTCAGGAATCTGTTGACGGATTTTGATTGGGGAACTCGGGAGACCCAAGGGTACGTGCTTAGCTTGGTTTAAAGAGAGGGTCGACTGTAGTGGGTAACCTGGGCAGCGCTGGGTTCCCATAGCCCCTAGGGACGAGACTTCAGAGGCGAATGTACTGTCTAATTCCAAATATTTATTATTTCCTGCAGCTGTTAAATTGATACTTTCTTTGGGAAACTATTTTGAGACTTAATTCATGGCAAAAGCCTCAATTTAACCTTTAGATCGTGTTTCAGGTCGTCTTTACAGTTTCAACCTTTGAGGCTACCCTGTACTAGAGCCAGGGGTGAAAAAAATCAATTAGAGGGCTATGTAATGTAGTGTAGTTAAAGTAAGTATGCAGTGTTTTGGACAAATTCTTTAGGATTAATTTGCGACATGTAAAACACATAGCCGGTCTGTCCCTTTAAGAATACAATTTTTAATTATGTGAAATCTTCGAAATCTTATAAATAACAAATACAACTTAATCTGTTATTGGTCCGATATCAAAATCATGGAAAATCGTCTGAATGAGACATTTTGGTATTTGGCATGTCTCCAACTAAAGCTTTTAAACTGTTGTGTGTTTGTAATCATGTTTATCACTAAATGATTATCAATCCAGAAATAACATGGTTAAATAAGTCTCTTATTAACAACACTAGTTGTATACGACACATCTTAAACATTTAGATTTTTAGATCTTAAAAAGAATAACTTGAGGTAAAAATTTTTTATATTTGATTATACCTTTAATCCACTTTCAACTAAACAATGGAAATTTTTTACATCTTATTTATGCCATTAAAATTTTTTTAGCGATTTTCAACTCTGATACTGAACATTTGTAATTGGGTCCAAACATTCAAATAACAAACAAATTTCCTATTTCTAACTCAATTACAAACATCACTATTTGAATTTTAAAAATCGTTAGACTTTAAATGACTGAGATATTCAAAATAGCATAAAGATGATATTTTATCCAACCTCTATTACAATATAAATTAAATTATTCTTTTACCAAATTTATTTTGTCATTTAATCAAAATATTAACATAAAACTGAAAATTTGTAAAACGTTTCATTTTCTGCTTGAGAACGCTACAGGTTGTTCATTTTTATCATTATCTAACCGCGTTAATAGCAATACTCTTAAACCATTTAATAGGACCAAACCCAACATAAACTGTAGGTGTACATATACAAGTTGGAAGGGAGACCACACTGGAAATATAAATATGATATATCTACTGTACAAAAGAAACAATCTTATATTCATCAATTCCACCACATTAATCGTCTGATTGACGATTAGAAGTCAATCAACTGTTTATTAATAATTTCTTCTATCTATCTATTTTAACCTAACATAAATTTGTAGATAGTACAAGTTGGAAATATAAATTACTATTTGAATTTTAAAAATCGTTAGACTTTAAATGACTGAGATATTCAAAATAGCATAAAGTTGATATTTTATCCAACATCTATTAAAATATAAATTAAATTATACTTTTACCAAATTTATTTTGTCATTTAATCAAAATATTGACATAAAACTGAAAAGGAATTGAGTCTTTCCCACAAACTCTGATTTTCTAATCACTATATCTTTGGAGTCCAATGTTGTAGACCTTAGATATTTCAAACTATTAATTCTGTTAGATCAAATAATCTGAGTTTGAAATATCAAAGGTTTACAACATCGGGTTTTAAAGATATTGAGGTTTAAATATTTGATATTGTTCCAAAGACTCAATTCCTTTGTGATAAATTTCAATTTCTGCTTGAGAACGCTACAGGTTGTTCATTTTTATCATTATCTAACCGCGTTAATAGCAATACTCTTAAACCATTTAATAGGACCAAAACAAGTAGTATATTAAAAATTAAGCAAAGCTTTTCACCAATATCATACTCTCTTATTTCAAGCTGTTGCTTCATGAACTACTAGACCAATTTGCCTCAAATCTACTGTTTTACATGATTATCATCTTCTTTCTATCTATTTTAACCCAACATAAACTGTAGGTGTACACTGTACATATACAAGTTGGAAGAGAGACCACACTGGAAATATAAATATTATATATCTACTGTACAAAAGAAACAATCTTATATTCATCAATTCCACCACATTAATCGTCTGATTGACAATTAGAAGTCAATCAACTGTTTATTAATAATTTTCAGACGAAGACACTTAAGTATGCTACGCAGTTGGGGAAAGGATACCCATACAGAAGGTTTGTTTTACATTTTTAACATAATATTCAATAGCAAATGAAATAGATCTAAGTATGCACATCGTACAATGGACATATGACTTATAAATTAATCTCAACAAAATTATTAAAAAAGGGATAAAAATTATTTTAGGATTCAAAAAAAAAATTATTAATTCAACCAAAATTGTCTGATTCTGAAAAAGTATTATTCACATCCATAGTAATTATGGAAGCACAGATTTTGGAAATTTTGTCAAATGAAAAATATTTCTAAAATCTTGTTGCCAAATCACCTTGTAATCATTCAATATTCCAACAATTATCAAATCTTAAAAAAAAAAAAAATTCTGAATATTTACTAAAATGGAACCCTGTACTAAAAAACCAGGGTTATTTTTTTAAATCTTATCCTTCTATTATGTTTATTTTCATCAGTAGGATATTACATATTTTCGTTTGTTTTATGATTATTGTCATAGAAGAAGGGTGTAGATCACATTGTTTATGGTACACAGTACGTTTAAACTGAAAAACAAATGAAAAAATGTTTCACAAAAAGAGATTTAAAATAATTATTTTCTCAATGCAAAGATCATCTTTGGAATAAAATGAAACATTCAAAAATACAGGTTGGAAACAGGGCTTCATTTCAAGCTCCCACGGAAGTGTTCGGAAGTTCCGAAGAAGGATGGAGGGCATCTTTGCTAGAAGGTGAATCCCGTAAATTAACTTATTACATTTTATTCTACCAGGCAAAACAATGTAGGTAAGGAAGATAATTTTGTACTCAAAATACAATAAATTCCGTAATTTACAAGACATGGGCAGCCGTAATACATTTGAATTTCCGAGCCGGGTCAACCTTTCCGGTACTGTACCTAGCTCTACGGAGAGGACTAGCTGGTGCAAAAAGGTTGAAGCGGTCATACATTATGCTTCATATAGGTTAAATTTACTTTTACTAAAGAGGCAGAGGTGCGTGAACAGAAACTGGACTTGAACCTAAACATGATATTCAACCCAGTTGCAGTATTCAAACCTTAAATGCAGTCCAGANCCCCCCCCCCTCTCCTGGCGAAACTGTAAATTATTATTATTATAAAAAGTTGTTTTTAAAAAAAAGAACAGTTAAAAAAAATATTTTTTATTTATTTTGATGTTTTTAAACGGCTTATCTCTCTCGCTAATTTGTTAAACTATATAATGCATTTTGGGTATTTCATGTTTATATGTTTTTAAATGTTTCAGCTATTTTTACATAAAATAATTTTTACGGCACTAGCAATTCGTTAACGGCTGGCACAACGATTTTTAGAATATCTGCCGTTAACAATATTGAGATTCTTAACTGAAGGAAAATCATTAATCAATCCAATAAATCAGATGTGAGAAATAAGAAGTGAAAATTACAAAATATGCCAACTATTCAGAAAACCATTTATTAATAATATTAATATATATTTCGGACAAATAAGATACAGTATTACAGATATATATGTTTAATTTGAATAATAATGTTTTCACATAATTTATGCTTGTCATTGGTGTAAAAGTTCGTGGTCTGACCGTCTAAATCAAGCCCATTATTTTTTTTCAGTAATTTAAAATAATAAATTTAGCTAGTGTTTTGATGTTTAAACAAAAGTTATTTGATAAATAAGTTTACTTTTAACTACTTAGTTGTATGTTATTGTAAAAAAATGTAAAAAAAACATGGTTTTTAAAAATGAAACTTTACAAAAAAGAGTTAAAATAACTTTCAAACTATAAATACCGCTTGATCAAAGTTTTCAATCCAGATTTTTTCCTTAATCTAGAATTTTGACCCTGGGAGTTTTGATCTGCATCTTATCAACAACAGTATCTCAGACACTTTACATCAGGGATGAAAAATACCTTTTTTAGGTCCTCCTTGATTTTTTTCAGGATTTTATGCAATCTTTATCATTTTAAGAAGTTAAGTTTAGAAAAATTGCCATACATTGATTTTAAATTAAATTAAAGTGACTGAAAGTGTCAAAGTCAACCAAAACTAAAACCTTTTTTAATATCATTGTTATCTTTTTTCATCAGAACCAAGAATATATCGGAATCATCCTTCTACGCTCACCTAACTAAAAGTAGTANACAGCAGCCACAGCTTGCTGGTCAGTATAGATTACAGGAGGACCTTACAGGTTGCAGAGTAGGATTACCCTTCTTAGTTAGCCAGAAATAGTCACATACAGGCTTATGAGAAGGGAGGACAGAGTACCTGAACCTTTGAAATTCAGGAAGACGACAAAAAGGTAGGGCTTTTTCAGACCTAATATTAGACTCAACTCTGACGACAGCTTGTGTCACATGATTGACAGCTACAAGATCTTAGGCTCGACCTAGGAGTTAGGCCCAACGAAAAATAAGGCTCCATGTTAAGTCTTGTTCTCATAAAAACCCGGAATGCGCCAATTCCTTCCATTAAAATCCGCCAAATAGAATATTAAACCGGTTTTTGAACTCAACTCAATGGAAAATAAGATGCAGCTTGAATCCGAAAGCTCAAGCCGTCGACAGCTTAGACAGCTTAGTCGTATAATTTTCGCTAGATGACTCTGTCCGGGGAGGGAAAGCAGACCTACCATATATTCTGAACCGATTCATTCCCCCATCTTCAGCTTTAATAACCAATTTCTCAACTTTGCTGACCCAAAATAGGAATTGCTCATCATGCATCATTAAATCCCAATGATTTCACGACAACGGCATTTGTTTAACCTTCAAAACTTTGTCATTTTACTTGAAGATCTAAAAACTATGTGGCTCGCAAGAGTTTATTGCTATTCACCCTCCTACAGCCGGTAGAGCAGGATTTCATTTATTAAGTCAATTTCTTTTAGTAATAACAATAATAATAAAATGCTATATGAAAAAAACTGGATCAAAAATAACTTTTTAAAAAATTTTAGAAATCTGAGCTGAAGACTTTAGAATGTGATATCCTTAATCCCGATCTGTTAATTAATCTGGAGATTAAATTCATGAGGAGAACAAGCAATATTTAATCTGGAGATTAAGAAAAAGAGGAGATCAAGCATTAATCTCGATATCCACTATTCTAAAGTTTTCGGCTCTGAACTTATTGAACAGTTTCCTCTTTATCATCCGTTTCTGCTTTACATAAAAAACCATTAAAATCATAATTTGTTAATTTATAGCTATTAATATTGGATCCCCCTGATTTTAAAGATAGTTTTGTTGGGGGTAGGATGGGGCCCCCTTCCCCCTCCCCTCTTAACCAAAGAAAGGCGGAGAGGGGAGGGGGGCGGAAGGGGTCCTATATTATAAGACTATTAAAAAAAATAAAGAAAGCAAGGTAAAACAGAAAGAGAAATAATAAAAACTACATAAGATTTTTTTAGGGGGGGGGGCACAGAAATTTCATAGAAGATTATTTCTTTGGCGTACCGTCCCGCTTTGCCTTATAAAGTCTGTATTTGTACTGAACAACTGTAGCTCTTGCTGAATAAAAGTCGGACCGGTACTTGAAATGAACCTGAGTTTACTGTGGGGGGGTAGGTAGGGGTCAGCTTGCTGCCATACTCATCTTCATAAAATGAGCTGGTCTGGAAAAATGAAAGGATACAATGTTAGAAGTTGTCATTATTCACCCAACCTACATTAATAGAATAACTTTCTTTCATCTTCAAATTCTTGATTATTGCTTCCATGGGGGCGGAAACGTCATGTGTGTGTGTCTGTACCAAAAGAGTGTGTGTAAATTTTACCGTACCGAAGGTGTGTACTGTAGGTTTATACAGTACACAAGAATCTGGGTATTTGTACAGTCTAGGAGTGTTATGCGACTACGCGATTTTCCTAAAGACCTAATGATAAATAGATGTTTTCCTTTTAAATAACTATTTAATTCATTACAAAAGACGACATTATGAAACGTCAACAGGGTAAATATATACCGGATTTCTGGAGAAGACGACATTACTTACTATCTATGGTAACCCGAGAAAATGCGTCAAATTTGCGTAGATTTTCTGATGCGCTATCTTTAATTAGCAAAGTCTTTGGGAATACCTATAAAACTTGCCAAGAACAGTTGCTAGATGACTCTGTCCGGGGAGGGAAAGCAGCCCTACCATATATTCTGAACCGATTCATTCCCCCATCTTCAGCTTTAATCACCAATTTCTCAACTTTGCTGACCCAAAATAGGAATTCCTCATCATGCTTCATTAAATCCCAATGATTTCACGACAATATAATATCAATATAATGGAGACAACTTTTTAATTAAAGTTTTATTGTTAACAAGTTTATATGTAATCAAAGACAAGTCATTTAAATTAAGAGCTTCTCTTTGTTTCCATTTATTTGTGTAGTCATGCTATTTAAAAGCTTGATATAAATCAAAATTGAAACTGAAAGTTGTCTTTATTGTATTGGTAATATTGCTTACCACTGTATGATTTCACTAACAACACAATTCATTCAGCAATTTAGTTCTTAAAAACGTTTTTTGTCATCGTTTTCAAAACAAAACGATCGTTTTTAAAAAAAAATTAAATGTTAACATCCCTACCTGTAAGCTATGCTTAAACCCTCTCTTTCATGTAGATCTCTATCTCGTCCTGGATTTGGAAGAAAAGCTTCTCTGGAACCAGGGTTCTCATTTAGCTGCTCTTCATAAGATTCTCATTCCTGTAGAATTGCTTGTAGCTGCTCCAAGTTAGGTAATATCTGAGCAGCTTCCTCTGTTCCTTGCATCTCCTCAGATATAGGTTCAGGATCCCTAGACTCAGACTCTTCATTTAGCAGCTCTTGGTTGGACTTATTTGGAGCAGCTTTCTTTGGGACAGATAAGTCTTCTAGAGCTATGTCCTAACTAGAAGTTCTAGGAGTGGATGCTTCAAAGAGGAGATATCATCTTTAAGCCAAGGTAACATATCTTCCAATATCTCTTGTGGAGCATCTATCAATCTCTTCTTATCTCTTCCTGCTGCATAGACTAACTTTCAGCTGTTTTAACTACTCCAGGGTAATCTGGGGGTGTAGGTTGGGTTGGAGGAGTCCATGGTTCTGGAGCATCCATCAGGAGTTCTTCCAAATCTGAATCTAGGTCCTCCATCTCCACAGTGTCTAGTATTGGAGCAGTCCGTAAAGAGCAACTTCCTTAAGGATATCAAGTGATTAATAATCCTCCCAATAACTCTATCATATCTGGGGCTCGATAAATCCCCTTTTCATAGAGCCTTAAGATCTCCTGTTCTCCCATAATCATTGGTCTGTACTGATCCTCTATCTATTGGTGATCACCAAAAGGGCTTGAGATTCAAGTTGAGCTCTCTGTAGAGGGTGGAACAGCTCTAGGTGCAGTAGACAGAGGGTTCAGTTCCTCTCCATCTGTGGATTCCAATATCTCTTTATCTCCAGTGTTTCTATCTATAGAAACACCTGGAGCATTGGTTCCATTTGGTAGTTGAACCAGCTGTACTGGGTTTGGACTCAGTTATCTTAAGTTTACCAAATGCTCTATATCTCCAGTGGACCTCTCATTAGGACCAGCTCGAGCATCTAGAATCCCATCGGACATCTCTTTGTTCAAAGTTTGCTCTCTATCTCTATTGAACCTCTCACTAGGCTTGGCTTAAACATCCAGAGTAGTTGAACTAGTTGTAGATTGATTCTATACCTCCAGTGGACTTCTAGGTAGGCCCAGCTCGAGTATCTGGAGTAGTTGAACTATCTGTGGATTACTTTATACCTCCACCAGTGGACCTCTAGGTAGGCCCAAATCGAGTATCTAGAGTAGTTAACCTAGCTGTAGATCAGAAGAGTCACTCTATACCTCCAGTGGACCTCTAGGTAGGCCCAGCTTGAGTATCTAGAGTAGTTAAACTAGCTGTAGATCAGAAGAGTCACTCTATACCTCCAGTGGACCTCTAGGTAGGTCCAGCTCCAGAATCTAGAGTGGTTGAACTGGCTGTAGATCGGAAGGGTTACTCTATACCTCCAGTGGACTTTATGGTAGGCCCAGCTCAAGTATCTAGAGTGGTTGAACTAGCTGTAGATCGGAAGGGTTACTTTATACCTCCAGTGGACTTTATGGTAGGCCCAGCTCAAGTATCTAGAGTAGTTGATGATGAGAATGAGGCTGTCCAACCTCTGATGTAATATAGGATGAGAATGAGGCTGTCAAACCTCTGTTGAGTAAGTTGGTAAACCTGTTAGTGGTATATTGACTGTCTGTTAGCTGTCCATGAAGTACAAGTCCCCAGGCCTTGATTAGAAACAGCAGAGTAAAGCTCATACATGTTTTCTATCTAGGATCCTGAAGTGTACTGATTAATTCTTTGACTCTCTTAGATTGCTCTGACTCAGAGAAGGATCAAAGGGTTTTTTAATGAGGGAGGGAGCATACTCATCTATATATAAATTTGGCTTGTCTGTCTGTTTGTTTGCCTGTTTGTTTGTTTGTTTGTATCCAATAAACGTCAAAACGGCTGAACCGATCGGGCCCAAATTTTTTGTGGGACATCTAGGGACTCCAGGGAAGGTTTATGAATCATCAAAATTTCAAATATTTGTCTCNCCAGCTTATAATGTTGATTTGCTTGTTTAATTATTAGATATGACTTTTGTTCGATCTACCAGCTTAGCAAACAAATGACTTATATAATAAAAAACTTCGCTTTTAATCTTGTTCTTCTTCCCCTGTCTGAATGTGATTGAATATCTGAGATATAGTTGTGATTGAAGCTGCTTCGTGAATAATAACCGAGTTACTGGACACTGGGTGACACGTTGACTGACTACTGAACTGACTGACTGGTTGTGGTTATTCTGCACTCAGCAGTGCCTGCCGCCTGGTCACATGGCGGGCTGCGCCCTACCCAAACTACCTAAAAGCCGTGTGCGACGATCCCAGGACCTGTCCTATCACTATGGCAAGCCGCGCTGCCCGCGCCCTTGCCGAAAACTGACCAGTAAATCTATCTATCTATCTACCTATCTATATATGAGCACAAAAACAGGTATCTATACAGATTACAGACAGCAAGGAGGGGGAGGGGGAGGGGGAGATAATCAAGATGTTAACTATTGTTTACTATCTATCTATCTATCTATCTATCTATCAATATAGATATAAAATCAGCTGCATATTATTCAAATTTCTTTTTTTTAAATCCGTTACGTAACTTTACGATTCAGAAACGAAGTTTAAAAACTTTTTAAAAAGATTAAAATTTACACATTTTGAAGCATGAATTAATTAACATATAGGAATTACATAAGAAATTTATAATTGACAAATACAATTGTTCATTAACATACAATTTAGATTGGTATTCAGAAACGTTTCAAATACGGTTCTAAAACGTTATGTAATGTTACGTTTCATGTAACGTTACAGAAACGATACAGAAACGAAACAGAAAACAAAATTTCGTAAGATATGTAACATGGTTTCTCGGGAAGAGCTCATGGGTGAGGAAATACAGAACATGACGAAATTGTCGCGTAACAGGTTTTAACACAAGACATGAAACCAATTACAGGACAAGACAATTTTAGGAATTTTGTTCTTCACTTATACAAAAAATTAGCGAATTTTGTTTAAAGAAATTTTTTTGGAAAACCCTATTAAGCATGCCATTAAAGGACTATTTTGGAAGCAAATCACCACATTCAAGCTAAATATAATCATTCTTAAAAAGTGCTGGGTCTTTAATAAAGTTGTTGAGCAAAAATCAAGCAACCCCAAGGGTACTGCATGTTGGTTGCTCATTGACTCAAGAGGTAGCTGGGTAAAAAAGACTTGAATTTATTCTTCCTGTCTTTTTACACCAAAATACAATAAACAATATAGAAAAATATTGTAAATACTAATAATTTTATACATGATAAAAGGATATAATAAAAAGTACATACCGATGGTGCTCAGAGCCCAAAACTTAAGACAAGGTATTGTTATTGAAACCGGTTTTGGAACCTGGGTTTCACAAATAAGGTTAGGCAGTTTTGTGGGTATATATTATATGATATTTAATTTAGTTGCTTAATATTCTCTATTTTTTTGAATCTCTAAATTGTTAAGACCCCAACAAGGAAACTGATGAGTTTCCTTTAACAATACTCTTTTAAATTGTGGGCTCAGGTGTAAAATATACACCAGTCTATAGGGTTGAGATTTAACTGACTTAATAAGTACAAAATGTGTATATTAAAAACTAAACAAGAACATTTTTTTACAAATATAAAGCAGATATATAAATATAGTATACTAAAAGGTTGCAATTCTAATATACCAGCATGAATGACAAAATAGTAAAACCTTACATGGGTTAAGAAAAAATCCCAAATCCATGAAACAAAAAGCCTCATCCTTATCTTGTAATCTTGCAAAAAAGTCAAGATTAAAGTAAATGATTATTTCAGTTATGACAAGGACTCCAAAGTTTGTGACTTGGCAAATCTTGCATTTCTTGAAGATCCAGCTGTTGGTGAAGAAGAAAAAGAAATCATGATTGATTTTGAAGCTCCGCCTTTGATTGACAAGATTTGTCGTGGTGGAGAGCATTGTTGTAACAGAGGGAATCTGAATCTTTGTGGTATTGGAGAAGGAGACTGCAACACAGATAATGACTGTTCTGGTGTTCTTATGTGTGGTAATAACAACTGCATGAAATGGAGACAACCTGGAGGAAGGTGGGATGAGGAAGATGATTGCTGTGAAAAGCGATGTACTCCAGAACATCCATGCGATGAGGGCGGTGGACACTGTGATTTAGATTCAGACTGTAAAAACAGTGAGCGAGGTTGGCTGAAATGTGGAAATGATAATTGTCTAAACACAACATTTTTTCCCAGACATATTTTTCCAGGAAATTCTGAAACATTTGAGTTTACATCAACTGACAATTGTTGTTATAGACCATGCAACAAACGATACCATCTGTGTGAACAAAATGAGGTTGGATGTCAAGAAAATGAGGATTGTATTTCTGGACACTATTGTGTTACATCAGCAGCACAGCCATATTGCACTGAATTAAATGAATGTTCTCCAAAAAATGGCCAATTTGAAGGTTTATTGTATTGTGGGCGTAACACTGTTTGCACAAATACAGTTGGAAGCTTCTCTTGCACTTGTAATAAAGGTTATGAAGATTTTGCTGAGCACAGTGGATGTATCGACATAGATGAGTGCAGAGTTGGAACTAATAACTGTGGTGCAAACTCTAATTGCTGGAATTTCCCTGGAACCTTTGTATGTACTTGCAAGGTTGGTTTCACCGGAGACCCTGCAGCGGGGTGTACTGATATTGATGAATGTATTAATCCTAATTGGAATGACTGTAATAGCTCCCCAGGACATAATGCTGAAACATTTTCAAAAAATGGAATCAAGTACTTTGATGTTACTGCATCAGATGTCGGAGATAAGCAGCACCATACTTTCAGATTTGAGCTTGCTAGCGATTTTAGAGCCAGCTTTTATGTCACTAATACTGATTTATCCATTTCCTATAAAGTAAAATTTATGATTTCCTCAACAAATATTGAAAGATGTGAGGACAGTATCTGTGAAATACTGTTTTCTGCTTCACCCATATTATTATCTGCGCCTACATTTAAACTTTTTTTCATGGATTTATTTTATGATGATACTTCAGAAGACACTGTTATAACAGTGTTAGACAACAGCAACAATACTTTATGTACTGCTAACTATAAAGAAAACATTCCATTGGTCATAAGTAAAATAGGAGTGGAAAATTTTGGGTTAGCCTATGCAGGATATTGGAGGAATATGAAAAAAAATGTTATGCAAAAAATGTGTGTAAACACGATTGGTAGTTTTTTTTGTACAGATAATTCGGATGAAATGATTGCCATTGGATTTGGAGGTCATACAACTTCTGGATCTGTTTATCCAAACCAAATATCTGTTTTTACAAATCAGAGATATACCTGTGTTCACCACAAAATTGATGATATTCAAGGAAGATATTACCCAGGAATGGCTGAGCTTGATGGTTGGCTTTATATTTGTGGTGGAAACTACCCAGGGGTCCCAGAGCCATTGATTGACTGTAAAAAGTTTGATTTAAATGCAGATAATGGAGAATGGACAACTACTTTGAATTTACCAAGGAAACGAAGACGTTTTCAGATGTTAACTTATACAAACTCTATTTACATTGCTGGTGGAAGAGATTACTGGGTTGGAGGTGGTGAATGCATAAACACATTGCATGAGTATAATCATCAAACAAATATATGGACATCTAGAGAAAACCTACCATATCCAAATCATCGCCATTGTTCAGTTGCTGATGTTGAAGAGGATAGAATATGGATGATTGGTGGAAATGAATGTAACGTTGGTGATAAAATGCAAGTATACTATTATTCGGTCTCTAATAATGTTTGGGTATTTCATAGCAATCTTATTGGTAATCAAGGTGTGATTGATCCCAGCTGTGGAATCATCACCAAGACCACAGGAGAGAAATGGTTGCTAGTTGTTAAAGGGGGAAGAACAGAAGCAGTGATATATTATGATCTCTCAAACAACAGTGGGTGGAAGCATGCAAGCAACTTGTATGGTAACGGACGCCAAAATAATATTCGAATGATAACTTTAACCCCATTTACTGCATTTTTGATGGGTTCATCAACTACAAGATATGGAAACAGTCTAAAGAATATATTTGAATTCAACCAAGAGACAAACAATTTTGAGGATAAATATTTGTACCTTCAAAATGAAATGAATTCTGGTTATTGGACAACTGTTAAGAAATCTAACAACTTCAAAGCTCTACAAGACTGTGTGTCACTTAGAGAATATGCTGCTGTATGTTGGGGAGGTCACACAACCTCTGATTCAGATTACCCAGACACATGGAGTGTTCTCCTCAGGAATAGATTAAGGAAAGGAGATCCTCATTTTCCTGCAACTTGTCACAACAAGATTCCACCTTTCTCTCCTGGTAGATTTGCAACAGGTGTTACAGCTGTGGATTACAGGTTAATGATTTGTGGTGGTCATAACTATGGAGGTCCCTATTTGAGCAGTTGCTATTTTCTGGATACTAATGAATATTCTCCTGCATGGAGTGCAATGTCAAGCATGCCTATAAATAGGGGTTATTATGAGTTCACTACCTATGGCGATGCAGCATTTGCAATTGCAGGTCACAATGGTGTTGACCTTTCTCAAGTAGACAGATGGAGAGAATCAACTGGATGGCAAACTGTAGCCTCTTATCCTGTACCCGTACATAGACATTGTGCTGTGCCTGACCCAGGATATGACAGGATATATTCAATGGCAGGAAGTTCCCGCTATGATGCTTATTATTATACAATTTCTACTAACAATTGGTCATCAATGCCCTCTCTATACTGGTCAGGGAATAACATGGCCTGTGTTATTATCAGACGAAGAGGAACTGGAAATAAGATTATTGTTTTAGTTGGTGACAATCTATCTAGACAACAGTATTTTGATCTCTCTGTTTATGAAGCAAATGGAAGTGGAGGATGGATGACTTTTACAACTCCCCAATACACATCATATTTTTCTACTATTATATCACTTACACCATATGAAAGTTTTGAGGTATAGTTATTTAATGATTTTGATAGTACATTTTAGAATATGATCAGAAAATATTTACATTTAGATGGGGGGATACAGTGACAGATACACATACTCAACAAGAAACTTGTACATGTGGAATCCAATAAGTGAGCGTCATGAAGATATTGGTCTAAACCTTCTCCATCCGCACAATAATGGAGATTGCTCAATTATGCCTGCAGATGCTAAAGTTCTGATAGGATGCATTCTTGAATAGGAGAGAAGATGTTTACTCTACACAATTTGGAAGCTTACAAATTATCTAATAGCAAATAATCTTCTTTAAAAGGCTTGGCCGGGGTTGCTTAAAAATTTATTTTTTGTTTTAAAACAAAAAAAGTTATGCCTTAAAATGAGAAAATGCTTTTCAACAAAGATGCAGCTTTTCTTTGTTGAAGTCTGAAGTCGTTTGACTTACAAAACTAAAACATCTTTGAAAATATTATTACCAACAATCTTTAAAACATATATTCAAAATGATCTGTGTTTGTCTTGATTTTGATTTTATAAAACTATTTGATTTGATTATGACAAGGAGTAAAAGTCAACTTATCATAATTTTCTAGTGTCAAACAAGAAAATAAAATAAAATATGGCTCACTCTCTGCTTCCATTGATAGGGCTGGGCAAAGTTCTTTTAATGAAACGAAGGTTTTCAAAAAATAAACAGAAGAGCCAGTTAATAAATGGCAAAAACCACTAATATGTAAACAGTTTAGCCGTTTTAGAAAAAAATTTACAGTTGAAAACAAAAACAAATCAGACTTTTTTTTAAAATGGGTGAATTTCTTTTTTCTGCTTGAAATTGCATTAAATTTGCAAAAAAAATTATTTTTTAACGTATATTGATGTTAATGCTATTAACACTGAAATAAACTTTAATGACTGTGCCGATAACAATTTCATTAACCGTTAACAAACTTTTTTGGTGCTTTGGCAGTCAATGACGTTAATTCTGAAATTGTTGAAAGTTTTCTGTGAACGCCATTAATAAAGTTGAGATTGTTAACTAAAAGTAACTTTAAAAAAAGGAAAATATTGTTAACGAAACGAAGTTCTGTTCTTACCCTCTAAAACTTATGACTACCTGAAATTTTATTTTAGAAACAGTTGGAACTAACGGTTAACGAAACAGCTTTAAGAAGTTGAAACATGCCCAGCCCTACTTGCACAATGATCATGATGCAATTAATTCAATACCTCTTTGATCTGTTTTGAGTTGTTCTAAATACCTAATTCTTGTACCAGCACAGTCTTTAATGACAAATAAAATTATATATAATCTAGCGTCTTAAAGTAATACTCATAATCATGAATAATCAGTTTTATCATTATAACTTTATGCATTTTGTAGATGTGCTGTTTGAAAAATCATTGTAAGATATTTTAATGTGTAATTCTTAGAAATTCATAAAACTTTGGAATATGAAAATGTTATTTAAGTAATTTTATTTATATTTTATGTTAATACTTTTTCAGTAGCCTCATTGTTTAATGAAAAGAGTTTTGTGACACTAGAGTTGGTTCTTAACTTAATTAATAGTCTTTTAACAAATGTTTTGAAAAAAGTCTGAACATTCCACGGCCCATGGCCATGTACCATTGCACCATTGCTGTTCCTTGGATTTTTCACAAAAAGTCGTCTTACCATTCCAAAGTTTTATGGGTCTCATTGTAGTTTAATATGCTTATGTTAATCTTTTCTCTCCAACTTTATTCATATTTTCGCGGCAAGATTTGAAAAAAAATTAATTATAGTTTTGTTTTCTTTGTAGCTTTTAGTTTGAAACTAAAACACTGATATTTCTTGTTTTAACAATTATTATTATTATATTCTAAAATACTAATTTATCTTAATTCTCAAAAAAATAAGATATTTAAGAGAAGTTCAACCTATACTTTAAGGTACAAGATTCTTGAAAAAATAACCGCAAAATTCTCCTAGTCCTGGTATATCCAAAATGTGGTTTGTCTTATTTGCTGTAAGTACCTACCGGAAATATTAAGAATCTTGTTCTGATTAAAATATTATTGAATTAAGATTTTATTGAATAAAACCACTGAACAAAATTCTTCAAATATCCAGTAATATTAAAAGCACAAAAAAGGTAATTTGGAAATGCAAAGACAAGAGGTATTTTGTTTTAATTCACTAATTTCAAGGATCAAAAATGACCTTCAATTCGTCTTGCTACTGTCATGTTTCATGGGAAACACTATATATGAGTCTGTTGCAGTTTTATAGCTGTTAGTAATTAGATTTTAAGAAGTTCAAACGTGCACACAGCACACAGCTTAGCCATATTTTGCAACCTTCATCTTTGCAATTATATGTGATAGACTTTTGATAATCAAAACAATATGAATATCATCAGCTTGCAACTATGTAAATATTATAAAATATCAGAGGTTTAGAATCCATTTTCCTGTAGTTTGATCATAATCTTCTTTGTATCTATTTATCAGAAAATATAAAGCACTTTATTTCTTAATAAAAATTCAGAAAAATTAAAATTTATCTCACCATTTTTTTATGTGTCGTCTTCGATACAAATATTATTGATATTAGATCCGTGGTAGAAAATAGGACTTTATCCCGAGACTACCATGAGGAGAGGCATGATATGGGCATGATATTAGCATGAAATAGGCATGATACAGGCAAAAATAGGCATAATATTGCATGATACATTTTGCCAGCATCAGAATCTCATCGAAACTTCATATTTATCTTTCTAAGATCATATTTAAGTGTACGCATAGTCATTCAACGCATAGTCATTCAACGCAACGTTTCTCGTGATGTAAAAAGTGCAAAATTCTAGACTCAATTTTTACTTTAAATTGTCAAAATGACGCTTAAATGGATCTTTTTTGTGTCATTTGGCTAGCTGGGCAGCTCCTAACCCCAAAACCTAAAAATACTAAATCCTCTATTTAGGTATATGTATTATTAGACGTATTTTTCGCATTTTTACGTATTTTTATTTATCATTCAGTGGTAGGCGATTAAATCAATAAAATGAAGACCACTTTCGATTTTAATTTTGATTTAAACCAGGCTGATAAACAGCATGGATACACATAAACATAGAAGTCAAGAGAAGCTGTCAATTAAAAAAGCTTCCATTTGATTACTTATAAACTTGTAATTCAAAAAAAGCTTGTAACTTAATCAAAACTTAAATTAAAAAGTCGTCTTCATTGTATTGTTATAATCACCTACCACTGTATTTAACCAAGCGGTTTTTTTAAGGGTTTGGTTTTCCATAAACGTATTTTTACGAATAATTGTAATTGTATTGTTCCCAGTTTTTAGGTTTCTATTTTAATTTTTACGTATTTTTTCAGGGTTTTTCTTTTCTTAAAAAATGTATTTTTTACAATTTTAAAAGTTTGATGCAAACCTTAAAAGTAGGTATATTTTCGTTTTTTAGAAACTTACGTATAAAACAATTTGATGAGCCGACCACTCACCAGTCTATTGGTTCAAATACACCATCAGAATATTTAAAATAAAAATAAAACATTAAAAAGGACTGTGAAACGGAATTTTATACGCGCTTTCGAACACTACCCTTAAACCATTTAACCTTCCAAAAGTGACGGAGATATCATTGTTTTTCTTTTAGAAAATTGATTTTCTGTTGCGGTTTCTCTATAACAGTGCCTGTGCATTGCGGATTTATTTAGTAGTTCAGGTGTAAGGTGAACTGATGTGAATTGGTCAATATGTCTTTAAATCATATAAAATTATGTTGATCCCACAGCAGTTTACTAATTGTTTGTACGAACTTTGTACAGTGTTGTATAGTGTCGTACAGTGTTGTACAGTGTTGTACAGTGTTGTACAGTGTTGTACAGTGTTGTACAGTGTTGTACAGTGTTGTACAGTGTTGTACAGTGTTGTACAGTGTTGTACAGTGTTGTACAGTGTTGTACAGTGTTGTACAGTGTTGTACAGTGTTGTACAGTGTTGTACAGTGTTGTACAGTGTTGTACAGTGTTGTACAGTGTTGTACAGTGTTGTACAGTGTTGTACAGTGTTGTACAGTGTTGTACAGTGTTGTACAGTGTTGTACAGTGTTGTACAGTGTTGTACAGTGTTGTACAGTGTTGTACAGTGTTGTACAGTGTTGTACAGTGTTGTANCACAACAGGACCTTTAAGCCTTTGTTCAATTCTCAATGATACATATTTCTTTAACCAATTGTTCGTTTACAACAATATTCATGTATTTAGTTACACCCAACTGGTTTAATATTTATTAACAATCATTATTTATATACATGTACGTCAATAACAATTTGTATTTTGTAGGAAACCTCGTTACTGAAATATACATTTTTCAAGAAGAAGTTCTCATCATTGTATGCATGAAGAATAGAGTGTTTATCTAGCCTATTCGCCTTTTTGGATTTGTCATCCTTGGAGTTGCATTTCCTCCGCCTTATTTCCGCCCTTTCGAGTAATATTCCTTTTGTTCGGTTCACAAGATTATTTAAAATAAGAGATAGGACACTGGATTTAGTTTTTAAAGATTTATGTGTGTTTTGTTCACAATAACCCTGAGACAGAAGCCCAAAGGAGTTGAGTTTAGTCGGCGTAGAACGAAGACAGAAAGAAAGCCTGTTCTACGCCGACTATGGGTATTGGGTAACTCCTTTGGGCTACTGCCTCAGGATTATTGTGAAAACACAAACACAGGAATCAATTGAAAAGACAAAGTCTAGTGTCCTATTTTTTATTTTAACTAATTAGGACCAACAGTCCGAATTTAAGAACTGGTAAATTCAGGAAATTGTAAATTCAAAGTGGGCGAGGAAAAAGCTACCTCCATCTCCTTTAAAATTTAGTATTTTTCAAAAATAGAATTTTCTTCTTTTGGATAAATATGTTTATTTTTTATTTTTACCTGGAATAAAAATCGTCTTCCTTTTTTTTGTTCTTAAGTATTCCATTGATTGATCCATAAGTGGCACCCTCCCCTCCCTCATCCCTCCCCTCCTCTTTTATATCCCCTCCTAACACCATCATACTTTCTGTAACCATCCTTTTCTCCCCTAACTATCTGTAGTAAATATAGTAATACCCCTAAATCTTTGCATCTTGTATAGGTTCTTAGTAGTTCGTTGACTGAGTTATAAGTCAGTTTTATTTACATGTTTATCATTAGATCTAAATATATTTAAAAGGATATAGATTATTTATCTACCATTTCTTGGTAGTCATTATTATTCCTCATTCTTCATTATTCTTCATTATTATTTATTATTATTCATTATTATTCATTATTTGAGATTAATACCAAGAGGAGAACAAGCATTATTTAATCTCGAGATTAAGTAAAAGAGGAGATCAAGCTTTGATTTCGATATCCACCATTCTAAAGTTTTCAGCTCAGGATTAAGCGAATGTAATTCTAAAGGTTTCAGCTCAGGACGATGTCATAATAGAAGCTTTCACAGTGGGTGGGCACTCATTACTGTGCGTGCTCAAATTTTACCTTGAGGAACCAGGTAATAACTACAAACATAAGAGTGAGCATGAACTCTTTCTCTTCGGCTCACCTCAATTTGCACTGATTAAATCTTATGTATATATTTCAGGTAGGTAGTTTACACAGGACTCAACCGTGAACTGAAAACACAATAAAACAGTCCAGGGTTAATTATATGCATGACAATAATAAAATTTTAGTCTTTAAAATAAAACTTTCTCCAGGTTAACTATTAAATTATTTATATAATAAGAAAATAAACTTACAATGTTGATTTGTCCAGAGGTTTGTAGCCTATAGTTCATTAAATTGCACCGCAGTCGCGAACAGGAAACTAAAAATGAGCTAATTTAGTCCGATCGAAGTTTTCATGCGTAACTTCAAATATCCTTTTTAAGTGGTGACTTTCTCACATTCATCACAAGCATCGTGATTTTTAGATTTATTACCTGTATTTGACCTTCAGAGGAGGAGCTAGACCAGGGATACAGAATCAGAACCCTTCCGTGGAGGTATCAGAGGGGAGGAACAATCCTTCTCGTCGGAGAAACCGGAGAAGAGGATACAACTAAGCCAAAGTTGTGGAGGCCTGGTACGTAGAGGTATATGGGTCTCTAGAGTAGCAGCAAGATATTCTGGAGCATAAGCTGAGGATCCAGAGAAACAAGGATGACTCAGCTTCCGGTGATGTCGGAGTCTTGACAACGGAGGTCTAAATAGAACTAATTAGACCGAGTTCCAGAGCTCAAAGGTTGTGAGCTTTGATCCTCACCTTTATATGGACTTCCTTAGACTCAGGACGTCAAGATTAGTAGGTGGGATTAGAAGAGAACTGAACCATCTCAGATTAGAAGAGAACGGAACCATCTCAGGAATCAAACACATAGGGGAGACATCTGCATGTTGAAGAGCAGTAGAACTTCTCCGCGAGTCAGCGGAGCAAGTCTAGGTTATATATCAACGGGACTCGTGCCAGCCTAGCTAGCATGAGCATTATATTGAGAGATTTGTGAGAAGTCAGGATATTAATTAAGCTCATTTTAGACATTTGCAATTTTTTCACCTGGTTTAAAGTACGGAGACGAACCCGGAACTTAGTTAGAGGAATCACAACAATCAAAATTATCTACATATATTCTATAAATCATCCGTGAAAACAATTCCAAGTAATCTTGTGTAAAGGCATAGTATTTTTACCACGGATAATTTACAGACCTGGAGAAAGAAACACGAACACTGGTTAGCAGAATTCAACTAACCCATCGTGTTCTGAAAGATAAAACTCATTATTTACAAAGTTTTGAGGCTTAGGCTTTTTTAAAAACAATATATAGGTTTTGGCTAAATATTATATATATAGGTTAAATTATAAAACATTTTCAACCATAAAACTCAGGTTCTGCATTATAAAACAAAATCAGGTTATTCTTTATACAAATTGGCCTTTAAATAGTTATACATTAAAAATCTCAATTAATTATATAGATTTGAACACGTGATTAAATGTTGAAAGTTGTGCATGTAGAGTTCCGTGTGATTGATCGATTGTTTGTAGAGAATTCCAAGTTACAATTAAAAAAGTTGTCAATTTTCCGATATATAAAGAAGGATGAAACCTCATTCCTTGGCCAGACAAAGGATTAAAGGGTATCGTTGCATATCAGAAATTGCACTCTATACATACAGGGTGTCCCACGATTCATGACAGTTGGTAAATAGTTTAGAATTCTTCCATAATTTGTTAAGTTGTTTCCTTAACATAATAAAAATATTATATAGGAGTCATTTTATAGTAAAATTAACTTCAAAGTAAAATATATTTGAGCAAAAGATTTTTTAAACGAAATAAATTGCAAACACCCTTTAAAATCCAATACAGTGTATGGAAGACGACATTCAAAACTAATTACCAACTGTCATGTTTCGTGGGACACCCTGTATGGAAGGTCAAATTACGTCTACAGCCCCGTTACGATAAAATTTGTGTAAAGAATTTTTTTTCAGAAAATTATGAGTTTACCCAATATTCATTCCAACTCGGAGATTACTAGGTTTGTAAATCATTTTATATTGAGAAAAATGTTTGCTCAAAGATCACTCTCTCTCCCTGTAGATATCATATAATATATATTGCTTGTCTGTCTCTGCGTTTGTATCCAATAAACGGCTTTTGTGATCAAGGTTTTATTCATTTTTCTGTATAATTGTTCTGAATTCTAATGATTTGTAATGATTCCATGGAATCCATGATTATTTGGAGTCCATGATTTCTCGTTGAGCAATTCCTATAAGAGCTTATCTTGCGTCGGGGATACGTTAGATTTTGTGAGAACGGACATAAGCTGAAAGGGTTTCAGGGATTTCAGTCATGATATTTGAGACCTGATCAATTTCATGCTAAACTTAAGTTTTTCATGAAATTGATCGTATTTCGTGAAAATATTATTTCAACGCTTCACTTGCGCAAACTTACCTTACTCTTGAGCAAATCGCATCGTAGGCCTCGTTAGTCGACCGGGTCTAAGTCTTAATCTTTCTAAAGGTTAAATTATTTCAGAAGAACTTGAGAAATGTCAGAAACTCTTCAACTGAGAGGCACCCTACGAGGGCACAATGGGTAAGGAAATGAACTTCGTAAACCAAATCATGGATTGTCCTATATCTTTGATGTAGAGCTTTGATATTTCAAACTAGGATTTATGTTTGATTAAATAAAGGTTTACACCATCAGGTGGCAAAGATTTAGTGATGAGAAATTTGAGTTTGTGGCAAAAACTCAATTTCTATATACTGCAGGTAGGGCTGGGCGTCGTTCTTCAAGAACAATCGTTCTTTCACAAGAACGAACGGATATATCAAGAACGATCCCATTGTTCCTAAAAAAGAACGGAACGCAACGCGAATGCGTTATTAAAAATATTTGAACGGAATGGAACAAATATTAGCTGAAAAGAACGTTTAAAATCAGGAAGGAGTTCTAAATCATGACGCATGTTAAATCAGGAATTTGCATTCTAAATTTTTATAAATGTTTATATATTTAAATTGTATAAAATTGATAATAATGAAATAGAAAAAAATTATATTTCTTAATTCATAAAAAATGATTTTCTAGTTTTGTAACAAGAAAAACCTACGTAATTATTAACGCCATTTGTGTTCTGTACCCTGCACACTTGACGGTATATGAATATGGTAATTTCCTAGAGAACGATTTTTGGCCCCCGCCCTCCTATCAATTTTTTACATGGATCGTATATGTTAGACATGGATATAATTGACCATGTAGCCGCAGCACTCGGCCCAGTAAATGTCTTAACCCAACCTAACCCTAATAAGTACTAAATTAATTGCAATTTGTTGAAAAAGCGGTAATGTACGAAATTGATATGCGGGGGGGGGGTGTCCTAAAATCGTTCTCTTGGACAGACCCTAGATTTCTAAAGAATTTAATGGCCAATTTCTTAGACGCTCTACCATAGGTAGAACCATAGTCACACTAAGGTTACGCTTTACCAGAGCAGTGTAGATATATAGATACGACCTATAGTTGTACCTATGGTTAAATGAGTAAGAAATTGGTCATCACTAACGTAATTTAGTCTTACATTGATAATTTCGATTCTTTTTCTAAAATCAATATTTAAAATCAGTCTTTCTTAGGGGATAGGAATTGGAATTAAAATAACGCACCACTATAACATATATGCCGGGTATTGGCTTCGCACCTAATAATTTATATTTATTCAAAATTATTTTTCTCTCCCCTCCCCCCTCACTTAAATTTTTTCTTTATTAGTAAAATATGATTGCGTGGAGAGTTGAATGAATTTTGAAGTTATTTGCTGACTGTGGAAAAAAAATTTTTTAATGGAATCAACGAGAGTTTGAGTGAAACGAGATGCCTTCTAATGTCCAACTTGTAAATTTTTTTTCACCAAAACCTATGCTGATACATCCCTGATACAGTTTAAACATGGAAACCTTCACGAATCGTCAAATCTTTGAAATTCTTTCCTATCCATTGTACGTAGAGCTCATATGTTACTAAATGTTTCGCATGCTTAAATCTTTTCTATTCAGGTGGGTTACCCAGATCACCACCAACCCCAAGTACCCCGAGATGATCCTGTCCGCATCCAGGGACAAATCCCTCATCGTCTGGAAGCTCACCAGGGACGATAGCGGTGAGTTCAACTGATGCTAGTCCGGACGTTTTTCTTTGGCTTGTCAAAAGCTAATATTTTTTGTGAATTAATCACCAAACTTATGAACAACGTCCACTTTAATGACATACTCTGGGAGATGATAGTCTAGCCGCATAGCAGTTATCGATTTTAGAATTTCTGCTTTTGAAGCTGTAACAATTTCCAATATTTTTAAGCGTTTGAATGCCATTATACTTACAAATCCTGAAAACCGTTCACGAAGATCTAATGTCAAATGTTTTTATTATATGTAGACTCGTTAATATACTTTTCTGTTTTCTATTTTTACTGTCCCACTTGTTTTACAGGGGTTACCTATTTTTTTTTTTTTTTTACGAAAACTGAGTAACCGTTTTAGTGTTTAATTTCTTAACTGTAATAGACAAAATATTAGGATTTTTCTTCTAAATTGACCTATTTCTGAAACGTAAAGATTGACGTTTTTCCGGACAAAATTTGATTCCGAAAACCTTCCCTGTGGTTATTAAGACGCTACTTAATCAAGCAACCGATCGGCTCAGGTGTCGTTGACGTGTTCTGTATTCAAATAAACTTAAAAATTAGTCCAAATTCCATTAAGTTTTATTTCTGTTTAGATAACTACGGATTCCCCCAGAAGCGTCTCCATGGACACGGACACTTCGTCAGTGACGTTGTTCTCTCATCCGATGGACACTTTGCTCTTTCAGGTCAGTTATTTTCATTGTATCAAAACCAGTGCTTAGACGGATCCGGATCCAAGGGGCAATCGACCAAAAACTAACCAAAAAAAATTTACTCTCAACCCAAATCTGAACTAATTAAAGAGAGACTATAAAAAATTTCCTGATTTCTGAATAGTTCATCAAGTTTTGGGCATAAAAAAATAAGACGGAAATGTTGAAAATTTTGCTTTGTTAACAAAATACAGTGAATTTTAAAGAATTAACCTGGATCTGGATATTGTTCCAGTTCGAATCCAGGATCCGGATCCGCATCAAAATTAATTGGATCGTCAGTGACGTTGTTCTCTCATCCGATGGACACTTTGCTCTTTCAGGTCAGTTATTTTCATTGTATTGAAACCAGTGCTTAGACGGATCCGGATGGGGCAAAAATTCAATCAAAAACTGCCAAAAAAATTACTCTCAACCCAAATCTGAACTGATTAAAGAGAGATAATAAAAATTTTCTGGTTTCTGAACGGTTCATTAAGTTTTTTAGCATAAAAAATAAGACAGAAATTTTGAAAATTTTGCTTTTAAAAAACTTCAGTGAATTTTAAAGAATTAACCTAGATCTGAATTTTTTTTCCAGTTCGGATCCAGGATCCGGATCCGCATCAAAATTAATTGGAACCTAAGCACTGATCAAAACCGTCAAGTATTCTGAAATTAGTTAAATAGTTTTTTCTGATGTCGAATTTTGTTTAGGATCTTTATTTATGAAAACTCTATCGAATATAGGCAATTTTATATTTGAGTCTTTGAGGTGAAAACAGGGTTCATTGCTTTATTCATGATCATATAAGATTATTGTTATATTTGTTCATTGTTTTATTAACTGAAATATTTGTGGGGGGGGGGGGGGGGGTATTCGTGGGAAAACAAACCCCCATTTTAGCTTAATTAAATCTATACTAAAAAGAAAATTTAAATTTTTGCGTATTGACAATGATCTGATCCGGATATATGTCATAAAACACTTCTTAACAAATTATTTTTTCTGTGTGCTGAAACTTGATGCGACCATTCAGATATAAGGAAATTTTGGGGTTCTTTTTCAGATCTATTCGAGTCTTGCGAGCAAAAAAAAGGTTGTTTGCAGTTTTTGTTCGATATTTTGCACCGTTGATCCGCATATATTTGCAAATCTGGTTCCGTATCTTAGAAGCTAAAATGTAGCGATCCGGATCCTAAGCACTGGAACTTAGAATTAAAATTGTTTGGATTAATGTTTAAAACTTGTATTCTAGGATCTTGGGATAAGACCCTAAGACTGTGGGATCTTGCCACCGGAAAGACCACCCGTAGGTTAGTTGAGAACAGAAAAAGAAATCTAACATTATTTTAATACATTTAACATCTGTTTTTAACTGGGGGGAAATTTTACTATTTGTTATGGATCATTCAAATACGTTGTTAATAAAATATGCTAACTATTTGGAAAGTAAATCTTTAGCTTGGGCCTCTTCTATCTAATTTTCCCGATATTCAGAACTCCGTTGTTTCTAGGAAGTCTTTGCCGGAAATTACTGGAAAGCTTAACAGCCCATCATTGCCTGCGGAAAAAAAATTTAAATTATTTTTTTTAACATTTTCAATTTTTTTCCCCCGCCCAATCGTTCTAGCCGTTTGGCCGGCTATACTCAACACAAATGAAGTCTAGTTTTATTGAAGGGCACGGTGTTGACCGTGAAAAAAAAATTACGATTGAAGAAAAAAATGAATTTTGAGAAATAGAATTTTTTCGATAAGTCTCTAAAATCGTAATTTAGAGCCATCAACGATCCAATATGATATGGGACACCCTGTACTTATAAACATAGGGGATTATATTTAAAAAAGAGAGAAGCCAAGATAACTACGAAAATGTTTTTTATCAGTGCTTCTAAACTAAATGCTTAATATGAATATTATGTAAACCATATTTTAATTTTGTTCAGGTTCGAGGACCACACCAAGGACGTTATGTCCGTCGCTTTCTCTGCCGACAACAGGCAGATCGTCTCCGGATCCCGGGACAAGACCATCAAGCTGTGGAACACCCTTGCCCAGTGCAAGTACACCATCCAGGTCAGTCACAATATTCGTTCGGGCATTTTCTCTGATACTAATTTCTTAAGCTGGAGTCTGTATTGCACAACAGGGAGTCCATTACAGTAAAACTGAATAAATGGATGAAATTTTAAGTAACTGATCATCATTTATACATATCCAAGCTGTTAGCGTTGATTAACTTTTGTACAAGAAAAGGGTAAAATTCTGTAGAAAGGTAGTGCACGAGTATTGGAAGTGCGAGTTTGGCCTTTAGCTTCCCTGTTATTTGGATGCTATATCGGTTGCACTAATGTCCGATTGAACTAACGTCCTTTTGCACAAAAGTCAGCTGATCAGTAACACTTGTGGCCGCAGCGCCCGGCCCCCTAGTCTGTCCTATCCGCGGCGCTCGGCCCCCTAGCCTGTCCTAGCCGCGGCGCTCGGCCCAGAAATTGTCTTAACCTAACCTAACCCTCAAATAAAACGTCAGTCCGAATGTACGTTAGTCTGATCAATCATTAGTGCAAACGATACGACACCGTTATTTGTTAGCGCATTTTTTTTTTTCAAATCAACACTATTAGTTTCAAAAGTCGCCGCTTTGGATGTAATCGGCGCTAGCAGTAATTTTTGCTCGTTGATTAGGAAGAAGGACACAGTGACTGGGTTAGCTGCGTGAGGTTCTCCCCCAACAACCAGAACCCCATCATTGTCTCAGCAGGATGGGACAAATACTTCCTAAACCTCAAATCTGAACTTAGTTGACTTTTGTTCTCCGCAAGATCCAGAGTGATGATTCCTTTTATCTGCGGTTGCAGATTTTTCACCGTGTTGAGAGATGAAAATAAACTCTAAACCTAAATCTTCTTTCAAAACGAGTGCATAAAAGATTCCAAAGAGTGTGTTTTACAAGACCCCTACTTTTCCCTGATGCTCAAAAAGTAACAAAATTTCTGGGATTGTACAGTGAAAAATCTGCAACCGCAGATAAAAAGAGATTTTAAAAATTTCCCCTCCCCATTTCTGAATGGTTCATCAGTTAAAGGATAAAAATATGCGAAAAAAAAATTAAAACAAATTTGAAAATTATTTTTTGTTAAATAAAATTCGGTAAATCAGTAAAGAAATGACCTGGATCCGGATCCGTGTCAAAATAAATCATATTCTTAGTTGTTAGGCAAATTATATTTTTGTCCAGCTTGAAATGTCTTGTCTGATAAGAAGGATAAACCCCGGCATGAAACGACGGCTCTGACAAAAGAGACTTGTTAATGTTTTAAATCAATATAAAAAGGGAATTGTAGAAAAATGGATTTCTCAATAACTTTATCTAGAAGAAATCATCCTGATTCTATCCTTTATATCTATTTATCCAACTTGCATATCTATCCTATATCTATATTCATCCTCTCTAGGCTATGCTATGGGATCTGAATGATGGCAAGCATCTGTATACCTTGGATCACGCTGATTCCATCAATGCACTGTGCTTCTCACCAAACAGGTAGACCAGACACTAGACAGCCACCGTACTCACTACTCATCAAATAATCAATATTTAAACCACCATTTATTATTTTTAAGTCAGTATATTTCCTCTACACTCCTCCAGGGGTGTATATTTCCTCTACACTCCTCCAGGGGTGTATATTTCCTCTACACTCCTCCAGGGGTGTATATTTCCTTTACACTCCTCCAGGAATGTATATTTTCTTGAAAATTGGGGAAATAATTTCCCCCGTTTTTAAAAAGCAGCTTAGTCACGTTTTTTTTAAGGTTTTATTCGCTTAACTGGGGAAAGGAAATAAATTTTTGTTAACTGTGAAGAAGGATTTTGAAACTTGCCTTTTCTGACAAATTTTTTGTTTCTTAAATAATTATACCCCTCCAATACTTCAAGCCTTTTTTTGTTCCATTAAATTATGTATTGACTACAGATGTAAATCTTCCTACTCTGTTTTCCCCCTACCCCCTTATTCAGAATACGCAAAATAAATGGTTGTTTTCAGGTACTGGCTGTGCGCTGCTACCGGACCCACCATTAAGATCTGGGATCTCGAGAGCAAGAATATGGTTGAGGAGCTCAGGCCTGAGGTAGGATCTTAGGATACCAACAGGGGTATCTCTCTCTTTCCCCTCCCCCGAGCATGACCCATCCTACCCCTTTGATAAAACCCCTAATTTTTAGGTACATTTTCGTATCTAAAACGCGTATTCAGTTGTATTCGTGGGTTTTAAGGGGGTAAATTATTCTTTAAGAAAAGTTAATAGAAATGAAGAGGCTAATCTACCACTCTATTCGTAAATAAAGTTACATTAAAAGTTCAAAAAACGACATGAGATATAAATTTTGATCTTGCTCTTGACATTTGAGAAAATAAGCCCTCATTGGAGCAAATTTTTTTTTTTCTTATCTCAAATTAATATTTTAATTTTACAACTGATTTGATTCGATTACTACAAAAATGAAGCTTAAGTAGATTATATTTCGTTTTTCATATTAATTAATCGAAGTGTAGATATTTACAAACATCTGGTGAAATATATTTGTTAAATGTTTAGGTATCTGTTGCTGGAACCCGTTAATTATATCCTCCTGATCACCATCATCTTTATTCGCAGAAAATCTACGAAGAGTTCGCCTCAAAATCCGCGACAAACATTACAAAAACTCGCAAGTGGCGCGCCTGCTTGGCCGCGTAGCTTCTCAAGTTCATGTTCTAACATGTTGAAATACATTGTATAAAGAAACTTGGCATTGAATATTTAATATTTCAGATAAAAATAATGGACAATGTTTCCTTTATGGATAAGATCCTCATACGAATATTGTAGATATCAAACATTTAAAGGGACTGAACGCGTAATTATAGTGAAAAAGGGCATTCATTCACAACTTGATCTGAACATTAACCTTCAATAATGATTAAGATTGAGTCTAAAGATTAATTTCTTAATATTAGAGATGCGCATTAATATTTGAAAACCCGGTTTTTTCCCACATTTGTGGGGTCATTTCTATAGGACTAATGATTGACGCACGTAATGTTCAATAAGATTAAGGTTAAAAGGACTTCAGTAGTTCTTAAATGTAATAGAATATGTTAATGTTTATTAAGAAGTTAATATTAACATGATATAATTTATATTCAAAACTGCTCTAAAAGTCGGCGTGTGAACAGCTGACTTTATTTCAAACGAACGTATATAAGTTCTATCGATAGTAACGTACCTGTATTTGTAATCAAACGAAAATTCAAAGTTTCTACAGTGGATATTCTGAAGTTTTCAGCTCAGGACGATGTCATAATAGAAGCTTTCACAGTGGGTGGGCATTCATTACTAATGATTCTAAGGATTGTATTTACTTTTCAAGTTACTCTCAATTTAATTGTCTGTTTTACTTTTATTCTGATTAAGAACTACTTAGCCAACACCCTGTATATCTCTATCTGAGTAACCATTAGGAGGACAGTGTCGTTTTTCATTTTGAAACTTTATAATTAAAAAAGTTGTCAATTTTCCGATATATGAAGAAGGAAGAAACCTCATTCCTTGGCCAGACAATGGATTAAAGGGTATCGTTGTATATTAGAATTTGCACTCTATACATACAGGGTGTCCCACGAAACATGGCAGTTGGTAAATAGTTTAGAATTCTTTCTTCCAGTGTTTCGGATCCGGATCCGTATCATTTGGTCGGATCCGGATCCGTATCAGNGGTCTGCATTACTATCCTCTAAACTGGGTCTGCTATACTATTCTCTAAACTGGGTCTGCTTTACTATCCTCTAAACTGGGTCTGCTATTCTATCCTCTAAACTGGGTCAACTTTACTATCCTCTAAACTGGGTCTGCTTCACTATTTTCTAAATTGGGTCTGCTACACTATCCTCTAAACTGGGTCTGCTACACTATCCTCTAAACTGGGTCTGCTACACTAGCCACTAAACTAGGTCTGCTACACTATCCTCTATACTGGGTCTGCTACACATTCCACTAAACTGGGTCTGCTATATTATCCTCTAAACTGGGTCTGCGATGCTATCCTCTAAACTGGGTCTGCTACACTAGCCACTAAACTGGGTCTACTACACTTTCAAACTAATATAGACTTGTATTTAGAGTTTCAAATTTATCCGAACTTGAATTTCATGAAGAATATTTTACGAAGGTAACAAAAATGTTCTACATATATTTTTTTTGTTAACAAATTTCTCTTCTCTGTCGCATTTTTATTTTAAACGTAAATATTGTTTTTAACCCAATAATCTTGAAATCTTGAAATCCTCTAAATATAATTGTCAAGACAATAATTTCTTGAAATACTCTAAATATTATTGTCAAGACAATAATTCTTTAAATCCTCTAAATATTGTTGTCAAGACAACAATTCCTTTAAATCCTCTAAATATTTTTGTCAAGACAAAAATTTCTTTAAATCCTCTAAATATTATTGTCACGACAACAATTCCTTTAAATCCTCTAAATATTATTGTCAAGACAACAATTCCTTAAAATCCTCTAAATATTGTTGTCAAGGCTAAACCAGTGATAATCACAGACGCTACAGTCGACTGGGCAGCCAGACATTGGACAATACAATCCCTTGTAAGTATCTATCTATCTTTCTATCTATCTATCTCTATCGATTTACCTATCCATTTAACTATCTATCCATCTATCAATCCATCAATCCACAAATCCACCAATCCATCAATCCATCAATCCATCAATCCATCAATCCATCAATCTATCAATCGATCTAACTACCCATCTATCCATCAATCCATCAATCCATCAATCCATCAATCTATCAATCTCTCAATCGATCCAACTATCTATCTATCCATCTATCCATCTATCTATCTATCTAGGTTGAGAAGGTGGGGGAGAACGAGGTATGGATCCGGGGAAAGACGGACAAGGCTGATTACAAAGTCGGAAAGGCATATTCCATCAGGTTATTTTTTCTTTGTCGTGGTATTCATTGATGTTGTAATTTTGCAGGTATTATTGTCGTTTTTGCTTGGATTCGATGTCGTCTATACTCCATATTGCTGTTTATAGTTTTCGTTGTTAGTGTTCTTGTTTTGTATTCATCATTTTATATTATATTTATCATATTTGTTGGAGAGAAAATTCATGAAAATTCGATTTAATGATTTAAACAGATTGAAACTTCGAAAGGTTAAAATAAAAAAAAATCAATATTAAAATAAAATAAAATGTGTTTGTTTAGAAAAGATACGTTTTAAAACTACTGTGATGATTTATTAAAAGAAAACGCCAGGTAAGAATTTTTTTTTATAAAAGATAAGATTTTTTTTTTTAGCTGCTATCTAATAATAATAATAACTGAATTGATAAATATGTCATGTAATGAGTAATGATCATTGATNCCCTCCTTATATATAGAGATTACAGGAGTATATATTCCAGCTTTCTACTGGCACCAGGTCCCTCCTTATATATAGAGATTACAGGAATATATATTCCAGCTTTCTACTGGCACCAGGTCCCTACCTTATATATAGAGATTACAGGAGTATATATTTCAGCTTTCTACTGGCACTAGGTCCCTACCTTAAATATAGAGATTACAGGAGTATATATATTACAGTTTTCTACTGGCACCAGGTCCCTACCTTATATATATAGATTACAGGAGTATATATTCCAGCTTTCTACTGGCACCAGGTCCCTACCTTAAATATAGACATTACAGGAGTATATATTACAGTTTTCTACTGGCACCAGGTCCCTCCTTATATATAGAGATTACAGGAGTATATATTCCAGCTTTCTACTGGCATTAGGTCCCTACCTTATATATAGAGATTACAGGAGTATATATTCCAGCTTTCTACTGGCACCAGGTCCCTCCTTATATATAGAGATTACAGGAGTATATGTTCCAGTTTTCTACTGGCACCACGTCCCTACCTTAAATATAGAGATTAGAGGAGTATATATATTCCAGCTTTCTTGTGGCACCAGGTCCCTACCTTATATACAGGAGTATATATTTTCAAGAATTTCACTCCCCTACAGCTCTAAATATCTCTATGTCCAGGTGACTGCTCCAGATAATGGTATCTCTATGTATACTGCTATATATATCTCTAATCTCTATGTCTATTGCTCTATATATATCTCTATGTATACTGCTCTATATATCTAATCTCTATTTTTACTGCTGTTTATATCTCTAATCTCTATGTCTACTACTCTATGTATATCTCTATGTATACCGCTCTATATATATAATCTCTATGTTTATTGATGTTTATATCTCTAATCTCTATGTCTACTGCTCTATATATATCTCTATGTATACTGCTCTATATATCTAATCTCTATGTTTAATGCTGTTTATATCTCTAATCTCTATGTCTACTGCTCTATATATATATATCTCTATGTATACTGGTCTATATATATCTAATCTCTATTTTACTGTTTATATCTCTAATCTCTATGTCTAGGTGACTGCTCTATATATATCTAATCTCTATGTTTACTGCTGTTAATATCTCTAATCTCTATGTCCAGGTGACAGCTCTAGATACTGGTATCTCTATGAATATGTTCTACGGGGATCCTGGCAGTAATGTCTTTATATCAAAACTATTTAGGAAATCATTTATAAAAAGCATTTATTTTGTTTTTATGAAAAGGATGCTTGATTTGCCATATAAATTCAACAACCTCCAATAGTTTTAAGTTCAGAGGGATTTTCATTCTTATATTCTAGCTGTAAACTAAATACTGGTAAACTTTAGAATAGGATATCTTTAATCCCGATCGGTTAATTAATCCGGAGATTAATATCAAGAGGAGAACAAGCGTTATTTAATCTGGAGATTAATAAAAGAGTGGCTCAAGCATTAATCCCGATTTCCACCATTCAAAAGTTCCCAGCTTCGATTGCACAATGTTGTAAAAGGGGTCACATCTTTAGTATCTTTAATTATTGCGTTAATCAAGAATCAGCTAAAATTATTAAGGGTTTTTTTTGCTTTTATCTGAATACATTTTATTTTGAAATAATGGAATAACCACATGGGCCTGTTCGGTTCAGCTGTTTTGTCGTTATTTAATAAGAAAATAATATGTTTATGAACACAAAGTTATTTTTTCTAAATTGACTTTTTATTTGATTTTCATGTGAAGGGCTCCTTATACTGAACATTTCTCCTATTGGTTCCTAAATATTATAGAACAGAATAGATACTGCCCTTCCTTTCCTAAAATAGTATCCAGGTATATAAGTTTAGATACTGCCCTTCCTTTCCTAAAATAGTATCCAGGTATATAAGGTATAGATACTGCCCTTCCGTTTCTGAAATATTATCCAGGTATAGTATAGATACTGCCCTTCCTTTCCTAAAATAGTATCCAGGTATAGTATAGATACTGCCCTTCCGTTTCTGAAATATTATCCAGGTATAGTATAGATACTGCCCTTCCTTTTCTTAAATATTATCCAGGTATAGTATAGATACTGCCTTTCCTTTTCTTAAATATTATCCAGGTATAGTATAGATACTGCCCTTCCTTTCCTAAAATAGTATCCAGGTATAGTATAGATACTGCCCTTTTCTTAAATATTATCCAGGTATAGTATAGATACTGACTGCCCTTCCGTTTCTTAAATATTATCCAGGTTTAGTATAGATACTGCCCTTCCTTTTCTTAAATATTATCCAGGTATAGTATAGATACTGCCCTTCCTTTTCTTAAATATTATCCAGGTATAGTATAGATACTGTCCTTCCTTTTCTTAAATATTATCCAGGTATAGTATAGATACTTCCCTTCCTTTTCTTAAATATTATCCAGGTATAGTATAGATACTGCCCTTCCGTTTCTTAAATATTATCCAGGTATAGTATAGATACTGCCCTTCCGTTTCTTATTATATATATGTTTCTATATCTATCTATCAATCTATCTATCTATCTTTATTCATCTATATAGCCATCCATCTATCTTGCCATCTATCCAGCCATCTATACAGTTATCAAGCCATCTGCCCATTTATTTATTTATCTATCTATCTATCATAAACAAATTGATTCAGTTGTTTGTTGGGGAAATCGTACATTTATAGACTTGAATACACAAAGATTGTTTAAATATACAATGTACACAATGAACCTACTTTTCAATAAATTTATCAATTAAATCCGTGAACTAACTACCTTTAGTGACTGCACCAAGGTTGTTAATGAAGGTTAGATACTTAGGATGCGCTCCAATGTACGGAAAGTGTCGCCTTCATAGCAATGGACAGTCAAAATCCTATTATGATGTAATTGAGTGGGGGGGGGGAGGAAGGGGGGGGGATTTTCTCCCCTTTTACAGCTGACAAACAGAAAAAAATCTTCCCCTTTCTGACTACGTTGTCATTTTCATCTTCTGCCAGTACTCCGTGTTACACTATATGAGGATTATTACTTCAATTGCTATGAAGACGAAATGTCCGTACATTGGTGCGCATCCAGAGTATCTAACAGTAATAAACAACCTTGGGCTGAAAATATATTCTGCTAGATATTTATTTTCTAATTTCCAACCTAGATGGTGATGAAGCATCTAGAACTAGAAGAACTTCCTCCACCAATCTTAGGAATAGATTTAACTCATTCAAAATTATTTGTACAGTGGATTAGTTGTCATCTCATTTCTGTATTTAAAGTTTTTTTTTCAATTGCATTTGCAAAGGATTTTGTCTTTTGTTATTGTTAAAAATTATCCTATTTAAAAAAACATTTCTTTTTAAAAAATAAACAAAAAAGCAATCAAAAATTGAAGTTTTGAACATTTTTTGGAAAAAATTTAATAATAAAATACAGTATTTGCGTTAATGTGTTTTGTGTATAAAAATTATTTATATACATTCATAAACCAGAAAACTCTGAAATAGAAAGACAACTTACAGAATCAAATTAAACATTTAAAAAAAGGAGGCCTGCAACAGGCATTGTGCAGTGTAAACAGACCCATTCAGCAAACTATTGATTTAATAAGTGTAAAGTAAAACTATTTGCTTTGTAACAACATAAAATTCACATGAGTATTGCTGTAATGTCGTCTTTTTATTTAATTTTTTTCTGGTTATCATTAAAAAATGTGCAAAATTTTAAGACAGAAAATCAAAGTCTCTAATTGTAATGTTTTCTGGTTACTTTTAAAAACGAAATACAGGGTGTCCCACGAAACATGACATTAGCAAGACTAAATAAAGGTCTTCTTTCATCTTTGAAATAATTTATGGCATTTATTCGTAAACCTAATTTTAAAAGTAAAATTTTAGAATTGATAATTTTAAAATAGCCATTGTCCTGTTCCAAAACGTTGTCTACCTTTTTGTGCAAATATTAATGGAGAAATGAGGAATTTTATTCAGATTTCGACAATTTTGGATTAATTTAACTACATTGAAATCTAAACGCAATTCTGATCTCCTGTAATATTGACAGCCTAAAAAAGGCAGACCACATTTTGGAAATGAAAAGACATGGCTATTTTGTGGTTACTGTTTCAAGAAAGTAGGTTGACGACTCAATGTCACAAATAATAAAACTACATAGTTCAAAGACGACTTTCAAGTTGTCTTGCTACTGTCATGTATGAGGGACACCCTGTATGTTCTTGGAATATCAGTAGATATTAAAGATCTGAACTAGGTAAAATTATTTTTTCACCATTTTTATGAAAAGTAAAATCTAGGAATTGGAAAATTTCCTCCTGTTCTAAAAATTCGAGGACTGCTTCATAGAGGGGAGAAACAGGAGAAACAGGAGAAAGGAGAGAAACAGCCGAAACAGGATAATTGATAAAGTAATAAAAAAAACAGAAATATTTAAAAGTTCAAACTGGAAAAAATCTATTTTGTATTAAATACACATTACATATAAACCTTTACTGCTTATTTAATGATTCTAGATAAGAGATATGAACTATTTGAATTAATAGCTATAAGACTCTCCATCGAGATATTAGTAATAGAGGGGGCATCTGGAATTTTAGACTTCTTGTTGTACAGCTACTGTACACAATGACCCGATCAGAAATTCTACCTGGGGGGATCACAATTCGTAGATTAGTGTTTTAAGACATTATAGTTTGAATCCGAAGCCTACAATATTCAAGCAAAGAAAACAAGCCCATATGATTTTTGTATAAAAATGAGACATGACAAATAGAGAAAAAAAATAAAATCCTTCTCAATAACATCTTGCTTCTTATCAAATTCTTTACTTCTGAAATCTACATTGTGCATTAACTCTTAGTAATATATGTTTCTGACTTTTAGAATGAAAAGCAATTCTTAACTAATAATAGATCTAAATTAGGTTAGACTTAATTTTAAAGTTATTGAAGAACTGAAAACTGTTGAAATATTTATTTTACATAAATGAACTTAACGTGAAACAAGTAATTTTTAATTATAAATAATCTATTGGTTTTGTAGGAGAGCCAGTTTTGAAAGATTTTGACGCAATCTATTTTTTTACATTTTGGTTCACTGCATATAAAAATTGGGTTTTTTGTCTTCCAGATAACTTGTTCTATCCACTCTTTTCGTATGTTATGAAAAATTTCTGAACCCGAAACATCGTTGTTTACACAATTCTTGACACTACAATATCTCATTGTTGAAAAATATTAAAATTAACTGTCCACACAATACCGTACAAATAGATGTACTTAGGATTAAACCCACTGTACTCTATGATACCAACTCAGTCATAAGGAAACATTTTTCGACAAAATTCACTGTACAGTATAAACCTAGCCAGGCAAAACTAGGAGAGTTATGCCCGCCCCCTGGTATCCCAGGCAACATGACAGTATAGAGACGACTTGAATTGGAATTTTGTAAAAATTAATTCAAGAATTTTATTGAAAAGAATAAGTTGACGAATTTATGTTGCAAATTATTTTAAAGATTAAAAACGATCTCCAAGCCGTCATCAAGTGTTATGCTTAGATTAAAAATGATAAAAATAAGTAGAATTCTGCAACTCTCGATTAACAGAAAAGGTTGAAGCTCATATTTCTTCGTAGAAAAGGCTTTATTTTTGAAGAAAGTATTTATTTAATCAAATTAGAGTTTAATGCACCTCCTATAACTCTCAAACTGCAATGAAGTCTAAAATACTAGGCCTAATAAACATAAGATTATAATACAAACAAAGGTTAAAAAACATTTTATTTCTATTCTATGAAAATTAATCTAGTTCTAATGTAAAATCAATCAATTTTATTTAAGCACAAAAATAAAAAGCTATACATAGGATAGCATTACAGATCAAACTTGTGAGTTGTGCGTCAAAACAGTAAACATGTAAAAATAGCAAAATGCCATTTTGAATTAAACGGTGAAGTCGTCGGTGATGCTTTGCCGCCATTAATTTTTCCAATCCTTGACAGCCTGGGCAGGCTGCTTAGACATAACATGGTCGCGCCCATCCTTGGTGATCACAGTACCATCCTATATAATATTTTTTTTAAAGAAACATTTAACCATTGATTAATAAGTTAAAACTTTTTTAACAACTTTTAACTGAGAGATATTGAGAGAAATTAAGAAAGCCATTAAAAATAAATTGTTAACTATAGGCACAAAGGATCTATTTTTATAATGCTATATTATTTCCACCTGAAGGTGTAAACCTTTAAATTTCAAACTTAAATCATTTGATCTAACAGAATTCCCAGTGTTTGAAATATCTACAGGTCTATGACATCAGGTTGCTAAGATATTAGAATAAGAATATTAGAACTTGAAGAAGCTATCCCTTCCTTATAAAAAATTTTATCAAAATCAAAAGTCCCCCCTCCCCACAAAAAAACCCCTCACCTTCTTGCAGACAACAAGTGTTGGTATTCCATCAACTTCTAAAATAAATTTAGTTAGTATGAAATAGGAAGACAACATTTAAGTAATTTCAGGTTTATTTGATGTCACAATGGAAACAGTTTTACTAGTAGCTTGGAAACCAACTTAATCAGCAAAAGTGGTCTGTTCACTCACGTTCATATAGGACTATTTTAAATCAAATCTTTTTAGTCTAAAAGTCGTTTTATTTTATTATTTAAATCGGGAGAAGTAGTTGAACTATGTAGACAGAGTTGAACCAATTCTATTAAACTTGAACCGGCGCACAAAAGAATTGGCTCAACTATACTTCTCGCTGTTCATTAAATCGGATCCTTTTATTAAATAGATATTTTTCCTAGTTATCTATAACTTTAAAATTTAAAAAAAATGATTCAAATAAAACAAAAATAACGTTTTTTTTTCAAATTTTACATCATTTTACATCCATAGTCCATGAAAAGATGGCATTGCCCGATTTAAGAAGCAATATAAAAACTCACAGAAATACACACTTTTCACATGTCTTTAAGGGTACCGTTGTAAATCAGGCATTGCAATCTTTGCATGGAGAGGGTCATTTGAAATTATGCTTACAGTCCCATTGAGCTTGAGAAAGAAAAAGAAAAAACCTCTAAAATATTGATATTTTCAGATGTATAGTTTGTATCTGATTATCCTACCGTATTTCTCATTAAGTGAGTTGGTCAGATTAGAGTTATGCTCGATAGCCAACCAGTCCCCATGGGACTCCTAGACATGAATTATTAAAGGGCCTGTTCACCATTTAGACTACTATACATGAATTATAAAAGGTACTGTTCCCATTGAGACTCCTATTTATGAATTACTAAAGAGTCTGGCCAAGTAATTCTGAAGTCATGTTCAGTGACTATCCATCTTTAGAGTGGGATTAACAATTTCGAAATAAAGTTGGGGATATCTCTGTTTTTCATTCTGAATATTGAAACTTGAAAACATATGAACTAAGTTTCAACTAAGTTTAAGTTCAAGAAAGCAAAATTATCATAACTCTTTAAGAATTTAATACAGTAAGACGCATAAAACTGTGGAATAGAAAGACGATCTTTAGACACAAGTAATTATTTAGAACTGTATTGAACACGAATCACGGCAATTGTGCATTAAACACAAACCCATTTTGCTAAATAAGTTGATAGTTAACATGCATTTCCACAGGATTATGGGTCCTACTGTTTTTACCCCAGAACTTCGGATACATCTAAATAATTTGTAAAATGTTGTCTTGACAATTTTTAAATGTGTTTTCTACTATTTATAGTGTAAGTTGTAAAAATAAATAAATTGCCATGAAATATGCAGGAACAGTTTTAAAAAGCTTCATTATATAATTATCAATTATAAAACTGAATATCTGTAGCATTCTATTATCAGTAGGTTTAGAAAACCAAATTTTATAAATTCTTTACATGTCTCCGAAGTTCTATGAATGAATTGTGTTGGAAAAATAAATAATTTACCTTCATATAGGACAACATGTCCTCATTACTTTCGTCGGAAGAAACAAAGACGATCTCTACTCCCTCATCAGATACTTCCTAATAATAAAAAATTTATGTACGTGACAATGTTCTTGCATTAGCACTCATCTTGCTCATCCATCTGAAGGATTAGCTTGTTAGATTTGCCTAACATTGAAACTTATATAGCTGACAGAAAATAGAGAATTTTATAATAAAAGGGAATGGTTTAATTAATTCTAGCTTAGTTTACCTGGACTTGGTCATGATTTATTCTATTTTTACCAATAAACCCACTTAACTTAGAATCTCAAAACCAAGCTAAGAACATCTCGGAGCTCTCCCGAGTTCTCAATTTAAAATTTGAGGCAAATTGGTACAGGATTCCTGAGTTATCATCGGACAAACAGAGCTTACAACTTTATATATATATAGATACCATGACAGGAGGGGGGTGGTGGTGATTGTTATTAAAGTATACCTCGTAGAAGTCCTTTAGCTTAGGGGTAAACTGTCTGCAGGGTGGACACCAGTGGGCAGAGAAGTAGTACAGCACCAACTCCTAGAGAGAAAACAACAATTTAATTTAAAATTTGCTTGAATGGAACGTTTACATGTTTGGATTATTTGGTAGGTATTGAATTGTTGATGACAAAATTTCTAACAGAAAAATCTCCAGGAAAATAGAATCTCATCAATCATCATTAATGTTCTTGTTCTTTTTTTTCATCAATCTATGACATCTAGATACAGGGTTCAACCACATAAGATGAGACTTCAGAGATGACACTGTTAGTAAGAAAACCACTGTCCTGTCAGTAAGAAAACCACATGTCCTGTCAGTAAGAAAACCACTGTTGTTATCCTTAAACAATGAATACTCCGTTGTAAAGTCGTCTTTGACAGCCAAATCAAACATTTTCACCCCCCCCCTTTCTCTCCGACAAAAGTATAAACAACTTCACGTGTAGTAATACAGTTTCAAAAAGTTAAGCAAATGAATAAAATTTATAAAAAATAGTGATTTACATTGATAATAAATTGCCATTTTATTTCAGAAGTCAAAAACGTCATTTTAGTACTGTTTATATCCAATTTGTACCCGTCTTCCAGATAATAGATTGTAAGCATTATTTTCATTATAAACATTATTTTCACAATATGTAATCGTACTAATTAAATGTATATTTTTCAGGAAAGAAAGAGATTTTTATTATTATCGATTTTTGGTAACGGTTTGTGTATTGATTGTTCGGAAGCTGCTGCTGTTAATCGGAACTATTGTTTTGGGGAACAAATACCCTTCCAGATCCGTCCCTGGTAGATTACTGTTTAGCTTCTTGATATTCATTTCCAACATCTTGTTTCCTTGAGTTTGCAACTGTCCTGTCAGTAAAAGAACCACTGTCCTGTCAGTAAGAAGCCCACTGTCCTGTCAGTAATAAAACCACTTCCATTCAGCAAGACCAAAAATAATTGAGTGTAAAGCAAAAATAGTCAGTTGCCTTTCAAGAGATAAAAATGACACTGAATTATAGTTGTCAGCAAAACATAGTTATCTTAAGAAAGAAAAACCTTTTTGTCAGAAAGAAAAACTCATCTTGTCAGAAAGAAAGACTGATATTGTCAGAAAGAGAAAAACTGATTTTGTCAGAAAGAAAAAACTGATCTTGTCAGAAAGAAAAAAACTGATTTTGTCAGAAAGAAAGAAAAAATGATCTTGTCAGAGAGAAAAAAAAAACTCATCTTGTCAGAAAGAAAAAAACTCATCTTGTCAGAAAGAAAAAAAAAATCTTGTCAGAAAGGAAGAAAAAACTCGTCTTGTCAGAAAGAAAAAACTCATCAAAAAGAGAAAAATTGATCTCGTCAGAAAAAAAGAAAAACTGTGTTGACTTTAAAAGTCACTTTATTAAAACAAAGAGATCTAAAATGGATATTTCTTAACATTTATTTTAAAAAACAAAAGTGTTTTGAAATATTTGCATAAAACATGGTTAAAAATTGGTTAGTTAGAAATGAACAAAGAAAACTATTGACGGACATCAGTGGTAACATCAGTGGTAACAGCTTTATAGAGCTTCATGTTGGTGGTGCAGATCATCAATCTTGACAGCAGGTTTGCTCACAACAAGGTTTCAGGCTAAGGGAGAGATATCTTAAGTTTAAAGGTTAAAGGAACACTAAAGTTCTATTATATACACCGAGGCTGCCTTGAGACATTTATAACACTGGTTTCCATAGTTTGAACTAAAAACACACAACATAACTACCATACATATACACATGACGAAATTATAAATACTATTTAAGGGCAAGATATACTCCCCCTCAGTTTGGGAATATAAAAAAGGATTTAATTCACTGACATAATAACATTTATCATTACAAAAAAATAGGATGTCATCCTACAAAAAAATATTCAAACTTTGTAACGGAGGTTTTTATAGTTTTAGCTTTAAACATATTTAATTAAACATGACAAAAATATATTATTTAAATTTCTACAAAAACAAAACCTTGAAAATCGATTAATGTTAACTAATTATTCCGCGGAAAATTTGCTATGTAGAATCTACTACCATTATTTAATGTTTACCCAGAAATAACGCCACAACTGGATTTGCCAAGCCAACTGGGGGGTTATTTAGCTAAATCAGAATTAATAGCTGGCTCAGAACTTAGGATGGCACATTTATTTATTCAAAAATACATGAATAACAGTTTGATTTTGAACATTCAAATTAGGAAGAGAGGGGGGGGGTTATTTAGCTCAATCAGAATTAATAGCTGGCTCAGAACTTAGGATGGCACATTTATTTATTCAAAAATACATGAATAACAGTTTGATTTTGAACATTCAAATTGCAGATACATATTTGTTTTATCCACATGCTATTTTTTTTAACTAGTTTAAAGAACAAGAGCTTTTTATTTCTAGTGACAGCGATTTCCATATTTGTGGTAGGAAAACTTTAGGAAATTGTTCTAATACTTTTCCTATAGGTCTTTCTAATCTTAAGCATTTTGTTCGGTTTTGATGAGACAAAGCACAAAACATATTATTAAACGATTCAGGAAGTCGTTCATTGAAGTATTTGTACATAAAAATTGAACCTTTCAATTGAAGAATATCATGCAGTTTCAAAATATTTAGTTTTCCAAAAAGTGTAATTGTATGTGCATTGAAGCTTGAATTTGAAACTGCTCTTTTAGCCTTTTTTTTTTGAATATTTTGAATATTCTTAATTTTTTTATTCTTTGAAGCACCCCAACATGTTATTCCGAATTCCATATGACTTTTAAAAAGTGTATTGTAAATAGTTTTTCTTATTTTTAAATGTAGCAAAGTATGAAATAGATAACTTTTTATTGAGTTTGCTAAGATGATAATCCCATGTGAGATATTCATCTAGATTTAATCCTACAAATTTAAACAACTTTTCTTCACAATCTTCTCCAATTCTATTAATTCCTACTCCACCAATCCTAACATCTGGTAAAGTGGCAGATATGTTCATGCTTTTCTTCTTTCTATATATCAGTGTAACATAACTTTCAATTTGTTTTAAACAAACATTTTTGAGGATTTTTGCAACAAAATTCTTGGATAATTGTAAAATATTTTGAAAGATGATAAACAGAATTACCTAAGAAATATACTGATACATATTTTAGTTCTATCCATTGCACTGTGCTGTACTGTACAATTTAAATTGCACATAACTACCATAACTTGGCACGGTGGACTAAGCCAGTGGGGTCGGTCAAATAGGCCTAGGATTAGGCCGGGTACTATAAAAAGTCTGAACGCGTCATGGGATTTGTCATAGCAGGTCCTGTTTGAATTCAAATTTACTATGGGGATAGAGTGTTGGTAAATGACTCTCTTATGACACGTTGTATTACTATGCATGACACTGCATTATAAAATAATACATGGTTCCATGACTTTAAAATAAACACAATGATGCATGCAGTTGCATCAAAATTGCATGTTATCTTTTTTTAAACATCATCTTTCTTCGTAGAAAAGGCTTTATTTTTGAAGAAAGTATTCATTTAATCAAATTAGAGTTTAATGCACCTCCTATAACTCTCAAACTGTAATCAAGTCTTAAATACTAGGCTTAATAAACATAACAACAAACAAAGGTTAAAAAACATTTTATTTCTATTCTATGAAAATTAATCTAATTTTAATGTAAAATCAATCAATTTTATTTAAGCACAAAAATAAAAAGCTATACATAGGATAGCATTATAGATCAAACTTGTGAGTTGTGTGTCAAAACAGTAAACATCTAAAATAGCAAAACGCCATTTTGAATTAAACGGTGAAGTCGTCGGTGATGCTTTGCCGCCATTAACTTTTCCAATCCTTGACAGCCTGGGCAGGCTGCTTAGACATAACATGGCCGCGCCCATCCTTGGTGATCACAGTACCATCCTATATAATATTTTTTTTAAGAAACATTTAACCATTGACTAAGAAGTTTAAAAGTTTTTTTTAACAATTTTTAAGTTTTTAACTGAGAGAAATTAAGAAAACCACGGAAAATTAAATTGTTAACTATAAGCACAAAGGATCTATTTTTATAATACTATATTTTTTCCACCTGAAGGTCCTATAAAATTTCAAAGTTGACCATTTGATCTAACAGAATTCACAGTTTGAATTATCTAAGGTCTATGACATCAGGTTGCTAAGGTATTAGAATAAGAATATTAGAACTTGAAGAAGTTATCCCTTCCTTAAAAAATATTTTGTCAAAATCAAAAGTCCCCCCTCCCCACAAAAAAAATCTACCTTCTTGCAGACAACAAGTGTTGGTATTCCAGAAACTCCTAAAAAATCCAGTTAATATTAAATAGTAAGACGACATTTAAGTAACTTCAAATATATTTGATGTTACAATGGAAACAGTTTTACTAGTAGCTTGGAAACCAACTTGTTCAGCAAAATGGGTCTGTGCACTGTCTTACATTCATAGGACTTTTTAAATCAAATCTTTTTAGTCTAAAAGTCGTCTTATTTTATTATTTAAATCGGGAGAAGTAGTTGAACTATGTAGACAGAGTTGAACCAATGCTATTGAACTTGAACCGGCGCACAAAAGAATTGGCTCAACTATACTTCTCGCTGTTCATTAAATCTGATCCCTTTATTAAACAAGAAAATATTTTGTACCAATTTTCCTAGTTATCTATAACAATTGAGAAGTGTATAGTTCCTGTTAAAATCAAATAAATTTTGATTTAAATAGAGCAAAAATAATGTGTTTTTTTCAAATTTTACACCATAATGGATCTTCATAAATATTTGAAACTAATTGTCAATTGTAAAGTAGAAAACTAGAAATTAAAAGAACTGTAAGCGTACTTTCAAATTTCAAGAGACCCTCCATAGTCCATGAAAAGATAGAAATACCCGATTTACAACGATACCCTTGAAAGCTTTGTCAGATCAATTATGAATTGGATATGATTTTTTTTTGTTTCTTTATCTTTATTTGCGGTTTCTCTGCGCATTTCGTGTTTACAAAAACTAAACAAAATACAAACTTTTCACATTTATTATCAGATTAAGGTTTTAAGGGTACTGTTGTAAATCAGGCATTGCAATCTTTGCATGAAGAGGGTCATTTGAAATTACGCTTACAGTCCCATTGAGCTTGAGAAAGAAAAAGAAAAAACCTCTAAAATATTGATATTTTCAGATGTATATTTTGTATCTCATTATTCTACCGTATTTCTGCTTAAGTGAGTTGGTCAGATTAGAGTTATGCTCGGTAGCCAACCAGTCACCATGGGACTCCTAGACATGAATTATTAAAGGAATTGTTCACCATTTAGACTACTAGACATTAATTATTAAAGGAACTGTTCCCCATGGGACTCCTATATATGAATTATTAAAGGGACTGTTCCCCATTAGACTCCTATATATGAATTATTAAAGGAACTGTTCCCCTTTAGACTCCTATTTATGAATTATTAAAGGTCTGTTCCCCATGGGACTCCTACATATGAATTATTAAAGGGCCTGTTCCCCATTGAGACTCCAATATATGAATTATTAAAGGAACTGTTCCCCATGGGACTCCTAGACAGGAATTATTAAAGGAATTGTTCACCATTTAGACTACTAGACATGAATTATTGAAGGAACTGTTCCCCTTTAGACTCCTATTTATGAATTATTAAAGGTCTGTTCCCCATGGGACTCCTATATATGAATTATTAAAGGGACTGTTCCCCATTAGACTCCTATATATGAATTATTAAAGGAACTGTTCTCCTTGAGACTACAAGACATGGATTATTAAAGGGCCTGTTCCCCATTGAGACTCCTATATATGAATTATTAAAGGAACTGTTCCCCTTTAGACTTCTATATATGAATTATTAAAGGGCCTGTTTCCCATTGAGACTCCTATATATGTTATTTCCCATTGAGACTCCTATATATGAATTATTAAAGGGCCTGTTTCCCATTGAGACTCCTATATATGAATTATTAAAGGAACTGTTCACCATTGAGACTCCTAGACAGGAATTATTAAAAGGCCTGTTCGAACCCCTTGAGACTCCTATATATGAATTATTAAAGGGCCTGTTCACCATTTAGACTACTATACATGAATTATAAAAGGTACTGTTCCCATTGAGACTCCTATGTATGAATTATTAAAGAGTCTGACCAAGTAATTCTGAAGTCATGTTCAGTGACTATCCATCTTTAGAGTGGGATTAACAATTTCGAAATAAAGTTGGGGATATATTTGTTTTTCATTCTGAATATTGAAACTTGAAAACATATGAACCAAGTTTCAACTAAGTTTAAGTTCAAGAAAGCAAAATTATCATAACTCTTTAAGAATTGAATACAGTGAGACGCATAAAACTGTGGAATAGAAAGACGATCTTTAGACACAAGTAATGATTTAGAACTGTCTATTGAACATGAATCACGGCAATTGTGCATTAAACACAAACCCATTTTGCTTAATACATTGACAGTTAACATGCATTTCCACAGGATTATGGGTCCTACAGTTTTTACCCCAGAACTTCGGATACATCTAAAGAATTTGTAAAATGTTGTCTTGACAATTAAATCTCAGTAGTTGTTCATAATATAACTATTCAATTAAAAATATATCTGTATATTTCTGTAGAATTCTATTATCAGTAGGTTTAGAAAACGAAATTTTATAAATTCTTAAGATGTCTCCAAAGTTCTATGAATTGCGTTGGAAAAATAAATAATTTACCTTCATATAGGACAACATGTCCTCTTTACTACGGTCGGAAGAAACAAAGACGATCTCTACTCCCTCATCAGATACTTCCTAATAATAAAAATTTATGTACGCAACAATGTTCTTGCATTAGCGCTCATCTTGCTCATCCATCTGAAGGAATAGCTCGTTAACTTTAAAATTGACAGAAAATAAAGGATTTTAGAAGAAAGGGAATGGTTAAATTTACACTAGCTTACTTTACCCGGACTTTGTCGTAAATAACGATTTATTCTATTTTTACCAATAAACCCATTTAACTTAGAATCTCAAAACCAAGCTAAGAACATCTCGAGGCTCTCCCGAGTTCCCCAATTCAAAATTTGAGGCAAATTGGTCCGCTGACTCCTTAGTTATGATTGGAAAAACAGAGATTACTACTTTATATATATAGATACCATGGCGGGAGGGGGGTGGTGGTGATTGTTATTAAAGTATACCTCGTAGAAGTCCTTAAGCATGGGGGTAAACTGCCTGCAGGGTGGGCACCAGTGGGCAGAGAAGTAGTACAGCACCAACTCCTAGAGAGAAAACAACATTTCAATTTAAAATTTGCTTGAATGGAACTTTTATATGTTTTGATTATTTGGTAGGTATTGAATTGTTGATGACAAAATTTTTAACAGAAAAATCTCCAGGAAAATAGAATCTCATCAATCATCATTGATGTTCTTGTTCTTTTTTTCATCAATCTATGTCCTGTCAGTAAGAAAACCACTGTCCTGTCAGTAAGAAAGCCACTGTCCTGTCCGTAAGAAAACCACTGTCCTGTCAGTAAGAAAACCACTGTCCTGTCAGTAAGAAAACCACTTTCCTGACAGTAAGAAAACCAGTCAGTAAAAAACCACTGTCTTGATCTTGTCAGAAAGAAAAACTGATCTTGTCAGAAAAATAAAAACTCATTTTTTCTGAAAGAAAAAAACTGATCTTGTCAGAAAGAGAAAAACTGATCTTGTCAGAAAAAAACTGATCTTGTCAGAAAGAAAAACTGATCTTGTCAGAAAGAAAAAAAATGATCTTGTCAGAAAGAGAAAAACTGATCTTGTCAGAAAAAAACTGATCTTGTCAGAAAGAAAAAAAAAACTGATCTTGTCAGAAAGAAAACAAATCTTGTCAGAAAGAAAACAAACTGATCTTGTCAGAAAAAAATTATCTTGTTGGAAAGAGTAAAGTAAACCTTATCGGCCAGCGCTTCGTCAGCATTGACAGAGGTTCCATCAGCTTTAACCAATTGTTGTCCAGCAAGACTATCCATTTTTCTGAAATATCATATTATTAATCTAACTCTATATTTACACAATGTCATCTGGGGCCACTTAACTAGTTTGATGAAGAGCAAAACTTTTCCAAAAAAAAATTGGTTAGATAGAAACTAAATTCATAAGTGTAAATTTTCAGCTTTAATTTTTGTATCCTGCATGCATGCATTGATAATTCCTATTTTTATGAATACATCTTTCTTTAGATGCATGTCTAAAATGCCACAGTCCGAAATTGACACTTTTTAAATTAAACAAAAACAGCTCTCTTCATCAATACTGATGGTTTAAGACCATTGTGAATAGAGTTGACTTTTTCTTTAAGTTTGAAGGTTAAAGAAACACTAAAGTTCTACTATATAGACCGAGGCTGCCCTGAGGCCTTCATAACACTGGTTTCCATAGTTTGAACTATATATATACACAGTATAACACTTTACAATACATATAAACATGACGAAATTAAAAATACTATTTAAGGGCAAGATATACTCCCCCTCAGTTTGGGAATATAAAAAAAGATCTAATCTATTAATTTAATGCTTACCATTTTATTTTGGGGAGCACTGTATATTTATGAGAAGTTGTCTTCATTTACCATTTTATCATGTATGATTAAGGTGAAGAAAAAGTTACAATTCTTTTTATAACCCAAATAGTCCATCAATAAAATCACCCCCCCCCTCCACGAAATTTTGGTTTATTTTCAAATCCCTTTTCCGCGTACTGCACCTAAAAACAATGATCAGTGTAGTTGATTAACCTAAATACACACGTCAGAAGCTAGCGTACATTTTCCTCCATTTGTCCTGACGGGTATACAACATCAGCTACTTACTTTCCTTGGATCTATATATCAGTTAAACTGTGTAACGTAACTTTCAATTAGTTTTAAACAAACATTTTTGAGGATTTTTCCAACAAAATTCGTGGATAATTTTAAAATATTTTGAAAGATGATAAACAGAATTACTTAAGAAATATTCTGAAACTCACCACTGCACTGTGCTGTACTGTGCAATTTACATTGTACATAACTACCATAACTTGGTACATGACTCTCTCTTTTGACACAATGTAATTCATGTTGAATTACTATGCATGACACAATAAATTTCTGGTGGCTGACACATGCATTATAAAAAATACATGGTTCCATGACTTTGTAACACAATGATGCATGCAAATGTAAATACGACCCAAACCTCTAGAAATATGAAGATTTAAATTTAAATTTTTGGTTCCGGCATTCAATGGAGTATTTGATGGTTTACCAAATTATTAAGCAAAGAATAAAGCCAGTGTTGGCCTGCAAGAAAGCCTGAATGTAAATAACTGGACAATTGATTTGGTACGAAGGTTTTTGAAGTCCTATATCCTTATTACATATTGTTCATATCCTTGTCCAAGTTCGGAATGAAGCACACTGATTAAGAAAAACACACTTTGTTTAAATACACATTTGATGAGTCACAGTGCAGGGTAGGCCTTAAAGCAACTAAAGCCGAGCAAGCCAGGGGGCGGTGTTCTCAGAAAATATAATGCATGACGATACCTGCCTGACTGCCTGTAGAGCCTGTATAAACACAAGCTGGGTTGAAGCGTACGTACTCAATGACCCCTGCAGGTACATGGTGTCCCACAAAACATGACAGTTGATGAATAGTTTATTTCTAATTTTGCCGTTTATTTCATTAACAAAATCAAATATATTTTAATTTGAAATTAATTTACTATAAGATGACTCCCATACAATAATTTTATTATTCTCTTTGGTATCAAACAGCTTAACAAATTATGAAAGAAGACATCTTAAACAATTCATTTTCTAGCATTTTTCGTGAGACACCCTGTATTTGATATCTTTCTAGAATGTTCACAGATCCGCAAACCAAGACAATAATCTTTTTCAAACAAAAAAAAATTTAAACACAAAAAGATCTAGATTTTTATATAAAAAGTAAACCAAAAGTTTAAACCAAAAGTAAAATAAAAAGACTCTTGAGACATATTTTTATAAATTGAAATTAGCAGTTTTGTAAAATCAACAAGTGAACAAATACAAATTTTACAAGAAAGTAAAGAAAAAAACTTTCGAACGAAATTTTATTTCCTCAACACCTAAAGACGAAATCTTTATTTGAACATTTATCAGTGTGTATCCGAACCTCTCAGAGGAAGGGTGTCAGCACTCAGCAGAGCTTTCTAAGCCTGTTGAGAGAAAGGGCGCTATGTGCGTTGTACTTGTATAGAAGTCTAGATATCAAGGTCACTTCTCTCCCAACTGAGTGGAAAGCGTGACTAATCCCGAACAAGATATAGAAATAAAGATGAATACAGAAGAAATACAGAAACTCAAAACATTAGGGATGAAGTACATGCTGATACAGGTTTTAAGGGGGAACAGAGCCTTCAATAGACTTTAAATCAAATACCATA